>NW_027100719.1:824577-834577 GCF_040412425.1 Macrobrachium rosenbergii | reverse complement strand
AGGTGCATCAGCGGCACTACGGGTTTGTTATAATTGGTGAATGGGAAATGGTATTATTTTTGGGATATTGAATTGCAGATCGTGTTATTGACACTGCATGTTTCTTAGCAGCGTTTTTCCTTCCATGTTATTTGCAGTTTGAAAAAGATTTAGAAATTTAGTTTTTTCTTATATAGTTAGAGTTGAGTTTGGGGATGTGATCAAATTTTCTTTTCTCTCTCTCTCTCTCTCTCTCTCTCTCTCTCTCTCTCTCTCTCTCTCTCTCTCTCTCTCTCCTCGATCTACATTTATATTACTACCAGTTTTGAAGGTAAGGGTTTATTACAGTGTTTATAACAGAAGAGAAGAGAGGAATACCTGAAGATATGTTTTTAATAAAAAGAAGAATCAAGACAAGGCAGGTTATGTAACATTTTGAATCGCTGTAATTAAATAAAAAGAGAGAGAGAGAGAGGAAGGGGGGGGGGGGAGGGCTAGCCAGTGAAGGCTATTTGAGTCGCTATTGTTAAACTCTCGGCGAAAGTTCGTCTCTGAAAGAAATGAATTCTAATTACGGGATTTCCTTGAAATGGCACTGGGAAAGGTTGCTTTTATTACCTTTCCTAATTGCTTTTCTATTTGCGGAATTACAGCTCTCTCTCTCTCTCTCTCTCTCTCTCTCTCTCTCTCTCTCTCTCTCTCTCTCTCTCTCTCTCTCTCTCTCTCGCTGCGTTAATAATGGCACCAGCGTTAGTCTTTTGAAACAAAATTAGCTTGAAGATTAAAAAATTGAACCTGGTGCTCTCATCCTCTTGTAATTTTTTGCCTTCACAAACCTGTCTCCGTTTTCTTTGGCAATTTTGCCAAATTCAGCAAATTTCCAAAGTTCAGTCGCGAGCTGAGAAAACAAATTTCCCGAAAAAATTAATGTAAAATTCGTTGGTCTCTGATTTAGAATCGCTCCAGTGGATAAACGCAACAGTACCGGATAAGCAGAATTTACATAATAAATCAATTGCAGTCATTATGGTGTATTACTTCCGTGCAAATTCTAATGCGAATGTTAATAGCCTTCATAATTATTATGATATGCTTACGTTGCCAGTAAATATCTGTACGTAAAGGAATATGAGCTTAGCATTAATAAAGTTCGTCAGTTTCTGAGTGACAATAAAGAGTCATTGCTGATGAGACATCATTAACATTAGACACTTTTCACTTACTAATAAAAAGTGGTGAGATAATTTTATTCTCTTTGTGCAAAGCTTGAATGATGTTTTCCCTTACTTTGCAATAATTCTCTTCTAAGCTAGCTCTTATTTATAAGAATTTTATCCTGTAATCTTTTTTGTCTTCTGTTCCATTTCATTCTGAGTGACAAAAACAAAATGTCATACCTGATAAGACATTTATTAACATTATACATCTTTCATTTACTTATTAAAAGTGGTGAGATAATTTTATTCTCGTTGTGCAAAGCTAGAATGGTGGATTTTCTTATTTTGCAATAATTTTCTATATTAGCAGTTATTTAGAAGTTAGAATTTTATCCAGCAATCTTTTTTTTTATTTGGTCTCTAAATCTAGTGACGGTATATATATTTTTAGTTACAGTTGTGACAAACAACGTTCTCTCACACAAACAGATTAAACAAAGTATCCAGAGAAACACGCACCCAGATTATGTTTCATGTCATATGAGGGAACAGCGGAAATTTCAGTGTCATATTCAGCAGTGTTATGGAGAGAAGGGGAGACTTTTACAATGAAATAACAATATTAATTTTATCTAGTCGTAACCGAACGCTCTAGGGTTATTCATTTTGCTGCTTTGGAAAAAGGATTTGTAAATACAACAGTTAACTATAAAAGAATTATATAATATCTGACAATTTGGCAACTTACATGAAGACTAACTTTTCGGAACAAATTCTCTCTCTCTCTCTCTCTCTCTCTCTCTCTCTCTCTCTCTCTCTCTTCTCACACACACACACACACACACACATACACACACGCAACCTAATGTACCTTTTCGGTCCACATTATCATAAACATACACACCATTATTTCTGTGAACTTGAGCGTGCAAAAGGCTGATAATATTAATGGACGAGGAAATTTGTTGCCCATTTTTCTCTAGGGTACAATAGAATATTTTCTGTACTGAATACCCATTCTCTTTATTATTATTATTATTATTATTATTATTATTATTATTATTATTATTATTATTATTCAGAATATCAACCCTATTCGTTTGGAACAAGCCTACACGGATCAGTGGCTTGAAATTCAAACTTCCAAAGCAGAAGTGTTCATTTGAAGGTAATTACAGAAGATAATATGAAACATAGAAACAAAACATCGTTTATTAAAAGCGGAGAAAGACAAATGTATAAATTACTTAACAAATGGGTAGAAAGAAATATAAACAAGCTATTAAATCACGAGGTGAGTTGTTTTAGGGTAGTCATGCATTGCATCTTCTCTTGAACGTTTGAGATTCTAATTGCAAAACATGCATGGCAAAACGTATTCATCTCCCTGCCAAATCGGCTACGTCAAAACTCCAATGAAAACTATCCCAAAAGGGATACAGTAATATTTCAAGGGATACGTCCCTATGCAGCCAAACATAGGGAGGAATGTCATACCTCATCCGAGCCTCTTATATCACGAAGCAAAGGATGTTTGGTGTTAGAAAATATCCCTAATGCGAACGTCAGCATAAGGAGTTTTATCACTGACATTTTAAACTCCGAGTTAGGAAATGACTCAAATTTGGGAGCTTTGTCTTGATTAAATCTGTCACTTCAGCAGAAGGCTTCAAAATAAGAAAACTTTAACAACTCATTAAAGAAGGTCTTACCCTAGAAATAATCTTGATTAAATCTGTCACTTCAGCAAAAGGCTTCAGGGTAAGACAACTTTGATTAACCATCAAAGAATGTTTTACACTAAAATAGGTCTTGATTAAATCTGTCATTTGAGCCGAAGGCTTCAGGGTAAGACAACTTCGATTACTCACCCAAGACAAAAAATAATTAGCTATTCGTTTAGGGGAAACCAGCTCCATTTCCAGGTTAAATATTTACCAATAAATGAAAGGAAAAGTTCTCACCGAGCCACTGCCTCTAATGCTTGCAGTAGATAAGGAAAGAATGAATTGTACCTTCCTCTCATCTTTGGGAAACTGAAGTGGGAAAGAGCTTGTCAGTATATGTAAGTAGCTTTGCATGATAAATAATGAACGACGCGGCATCATTAATGAATTCATTATTGATAACCATGAATAGACAATGACACGCAATTCGACTTTGTCTCTCTCTCTCTCTCTCTCTCTCTCTCTAATCTATACAGTATATATATATATATATATATATATATATATATATATATATATATATATATATATATATATATATATATATATATATATATATATATATATAATATATTACATATATATGTATGTATTGTCACCATGTGTATCAAGTACCTGGTTATTACACAACTAATCTCAAGATTCAAAAATATACCTCACTTCAGCCAGATACCTGAACTCTCATAACATTAATTATTACGACTGAGTACTCTAAACGTAACAGTGATCCCTTAAGAAAAAACTTATTTATCAATCACTTGAAAAATCAAACTAAGTCTATCAGAATATGTGTGAGGTATCAAAAAAATTAAACTAGAAATATTCTAGAGTAGAAGGGCATCACTCCATCAAAAAACTCTAACTGTTTCCCTGGTCTTAATTCACTTTAGCAAAACTAAAAAGAACAAAACATGTTTATCACTTTGCCTTATGCACACACAATCAATCCTATTCACTGATGGTCAACAAATGAATCACTGTTTTTCTAAAAATGTTAAATACAAAAATTTATTTTCATATTCAAAGTTTATAACTAAATTCACAATTAATTAGAATTCACAATCTGAAAAAATTTATTATTACTTGAAAATAATACAACACTCAATTAATTCTTGAATTAAATTATGAAACAAAACTAATTCACAAAAACTTTATCAGAATTTAAATTAATCAAGCAAAATTTAAACTATCAAGATTTACTCAAGATTTAAAAAGAAAATCTTTGCATGGTATCAAATCAAGTATGCAATGTTAAATTACCAAGAAATATTTAAAATGTTACGTAAATAAATGTTACATCACAAACATAAAAAATGTGAAAATATAAAGAGATTGTAAATAGAAAAACACTCAAAAATACACAAGATTTATCAATAATGATTTCACTTGGTAAAAATTTCCTAACTTATCATACCATGGTATTAATAAGTAAAATTCACGTTACCTTGCACAAACTTGTGAAAACCTCTGTAAATCACTTGCTGCAGCTGCGTTACCACAATACACACTTTTTACCAGGCAATTACAAACTAAATAACTTTGCTAAATTCAGATCTCAAAGTTAATGCTAATAAGTGACCACAAAACACTATGTTAAAAGTAATCTCTTTCTACGAACGAGAGAGAGAGAGAGAGAGAGAGAGAGAGAGAGAGAGAGAGAGAGGGAACCAAGTGGACTGGTCTCAGAAATCAGAATGAAACAAATTTTAGAATTCCAGTAACACGTAAAACAATTATATGATGTCATTAAAGCATTTTGGGTGCCAGATACAAAAGTTCTAGAAGCAGGGAAGTGACGTCATTAAAGCATTTTGGGTGCGAGATACAATGGAGAAGCTTCTAGAAGGAAAATGACGTCATCCCAGCAAAACGTTTTGAATGTAGTCTTACAAAACATGACGTAACTGATCAGGACACGTATTCTTCCTCTCAGAGTGGCGTACGTGACTCGAACAATTCATGTAACAACATGAAATCCCTCGTCTTGACCCCGTATGGGACGAATCAGCTTTTGTTTTCCAAACTTGTCATCACTAACCCAAAACAAAGCGCTCTCTCTTATCTCAACTGATGACAATTGAAATGAAACAAGTCCTTGGCTGGCCACACACGTGTTCACATACTACGCTTTTATCAAGAAAGATATTCCTTCTAAACTACGTTACTATTAAAATTATATTACCAGTTCTAAATTATTATTCTAGAGTGATTTCTGATTCGAAAACTCTGGGTTGTAATTTTACTGCCTGTCTATAACACTCCACGATGGTCTATGCGTACCTTCAAGAAGCGGATCCAATGGTTCTAGAATTGCATTTGGGACGCGTATACACGCAGGCGGAATTTGCCTGCTTTGCAAATGAACCCGATATTGATATCGAGCGGACTAATATTTCAAACACTTTGAATCTGACAATAGTTTTCTAAAGTATTATCAAAAATGAGAAATTTAACATAAAGCAGAATTTGGATTGAGGAAGAAATGCGGCTCTAGAAAGCGTTCGAAGTATCTTAAGACCAGTTTAGGCTGGGAAACAGTTTTCGCTTAAAATATTTATAAAGGCGATCTATCTTGAAGGCAAACAATCAGAAGGTTAACGTTAGAAGCCCTGTGCGGGAGAGTGAAGCTCAAATTAATTACAAAGATTAAAAAAATTAAAAACATTGACTTAACTATAACAATTCTTTAAAATCGTGGTGTTAGATGTTTTTTCAGAGGCTTAGAACATCTAAGCTGTTCTTTCTTTCTAGATAACTTAACATTATGATGTTAACAAATTTAAGTCGAAAGAATATCAAACATCCATGCTAAAAAAGAATTGGTATCATCAACATACCTTACATAAAAAAGGGGCCGACGGGCTAACGGACTTGATCAAATCTAGTAACCTCCGAAAGCATAATGTTGTGCTCGAAGACGGAAGAACCCGACCATGCCGTCAACCTCTTGTATAACTTACCGTTAAAGCAAAGGCAATATCCAACACAACCGAACTTAAGATTTCAAAAAACGAACAGTTAAAACCACTAAGAAACTTGTGTCGGGTTCGGGAAAAACTATTTAAAATAGTATTAATAGTTTCCTCTACAGGTACATTGATAAGGATTCTACGTCAAAGCTGGTCATGAACGGGTCTGAATCTTGCAATAAATATTTTCTTTTAAATTGACTGGAATTTTTAAAGTGGTATTTGTAGTTATGTGGCTGAGAACCAGAAGTTTAGCCGGTTGTATTAGGGGCATTGTATGTTTCTGGGAGTCTGCTTGTTTATGAACTTTGGTAGCCCATAGAAAGATGAACGAGCCTGTGACAAACAATTATGATAAGTTTCATTATTAATAATATTTTCACTTTTCGAATTTCTCAGGAAACAATGAGCCTATCTTCCGTTTAAATAATTTGGAATGTCGGAGATCAATCATATTAATTTGGAGAATCGTGGGAATGACTTCCCATTTCGTAACTATAATCCGGATATTCAGCAACACAGCTTCCCTTACCTTTATCTGGTTTCGTGATAACAGATGGCTTCTTTCTGGCGACAATTCACTTTAAATTTCAAATCGTCTTTTAAAATGAGGTCCATTTGAATCTTTGGCCCCTGCACGAAAGTGCGATGTGACAGATCAAATAAACATTTAGCTAGATGCCAAGGTGAACATCGAAAGAACGGCGTTAAATGCTGTGAAAAATAGTCTAACGGCAAGAGCTTTTTAATAGTTGGAGTTTAAAGTTAGGCAGTAAATCCTGAAGGTATATGAACTCTCATCGTGAATAGCTATAGAACGAGCGATAAATCCCAAACCAGAGTTTTCGAATGTCGAAATCGCTCTAAGTATGTGAAACTTCAGTTGAAAAATGAGATTTTTCTGTTGAAACGACCTCTGGCAGCCATGGTGGCCATTTTGTCGTGCTGTTGAAGCGTCCCATGATTGCTGGCCAGGCTTCTGCTGCGGCACTGTACGCTTTGTCTTTCGTTTTCTGTTGGTTTTAACATTGCCACTAATAGACGATCCTCTTATTTATAATATATATATTTTTATGTTAACTGTATTTTTAGAGAGATTTTGTTTTGTTTTACGTTGATGATGTCACTCTATTACAGACCGCATTTGCTGACGACAACGAACACAATTTAAGTTATACCCACATGTTGATGACCCCATTATACGGCAAAATAATGTTTGACCACAAGTGTCCTTTGTGTCCCACACTTCCCCGGCTGATCTTAATACTGGCTTTATTATTCCTATTTGAATATATATATATATGTATGTATGTATGTATATATATGTATATGTATATATATATGTATATGTATGTATATATATATGTATGTGTGTGCCTGTGTTCTAGAAAAGAAGACAAAAGTGTAATTTTACTTGAAAAACCTGTTACTCTTTCAGGTATAAAAATTACAGGGCCAATCAGTTGTTCTAAGTGGGATAACAGTCTGCAGCAATTTAAGCTACGAAGGAAGGGTCACATAATTGTTCATGTATCAGGAAAGGCTACAACCTGAAAATAAACACGTTGATGAAAATGTTTTTGTTGCACAATGACAATATGCTATAATGTGCATGCATACATACATACAGTATCAACTGCAACATACATACATACATGCTATGCTATGCTGCTGCTCAGCAGCTTGTGTATATATGCTTTAACTGTATGTAGCATGTGTATGTATGTATATGTATGTATATAACATATACACACACACACATATATATGTATGTGTGTGTGTAAACCAACTGTCTGCTACCTACAAACAACAAGGTTGACTTGATATATGTCAGAGGAAGCAAATTCACATTCAAGACAATATATATATATATATATATATATATATATATATATATATATATATATATATATATATATATATATGTATATATATATGTATCATATATATGGTCGTTTTTATCGTTCACGATCAACATGTTAACAATGAGCTCAACGTTATATCTTCGACATTCCGCGCAAGCTAAATTTCACTGGCTAAACAGCGCAACGTGATAATTTTCGCTAAGAAGTATTAACAGAGTATTAAACCGTGAAACCTGAATATATCTGTGAACAATTACTGCGTGAAAACGAAAGTAACGCTGAAGCAAAGAATTCATTTAACACCATCAACTGGTTGTAGAAAAGTACTCTGTTACTCAGGTATTCCCTGTAATAATTCTGTCGGTACACTAAACTACGACTGACGGTGTTGGTAAATTGACGATGCGAAAACGATAACGGGTAAGAAATTTTATCCTTTTATTATTTTGACACAACTGGATATTTACTATTCGAACTCTTCTCCTACATTTATTTGTCAGCTATGATTCCGCAACTGTGGTATCATAAAATGCATTTTGAAATAGTAGGAAAACATCAGCTAGACCAAATTTTGCTTGTCACAGATCTGCACAAGCGGAGACAGTACCTAGACTAAGTAAATGTTTTTACCAACATTCTGAGATTATTTTCTTTACGATGCGCCTGACGTGCTGATTAAATAGTTTTAAATAGAAATCTGTTTATTCCGAACTGGTGCTAATTCTTTGAAAAACAACGCCGATGTTCGTTTCGAGCTGCATTTGATAACGAACTAATGCTACTGCATATTTTATTGGACTTTCACACAAGAAGTACTGTCGGTAACACTGAAAAAACATATAAGCTGTTTTTAATTTCGCTTCAATTCTTTCTTTAGATCAGCGCCTCCAGTGAACGAAGACAGCACAGTCTGCTATGTTCAAACTTCGAAAACTAAGCCTGCGCAACTGTTGAAAGGTGATGATGGTGAATATAAGTATTCATGTGTTGAACAGCTAATGCAATGAAGACATCCCATGACAAATATTTTTGAATGGAAATCTGGGCTGATAAATTCCCGAAGTGACCTTGCAGCTCTGTCAGGTATTCTGACTCTCTCATTCACTCCGAAAAAGTACTTACGAGCTCTATGAACGGCTCTTAAGTGGTATTTAACAAAGGAAGCTATTGAAGGCTGGTTGAAGACTGTTGTCATTAGTATTCTGTTTCGTACGTCGGGGCATGATTTGAATTGCGTTTAAGTCTGTTGACCCTTTCAGATCAAACACTCCCGGCTTTGAACAGTAACAGAATAATAACTATATCGCGTATTTTTTCTTTGTTTGCTGCCCGTACTATTATTTCAACAACACAGGAGGCGAAGTTTTACGAGGCAAAAGAAAGCGTGCATTGTATTTTGATTAGTGAGACGGGTGGTGGTGGCAGTCGCACAAGCATTTCACTGGAAGTAAAAAAACTATGTTTCTCTTTCTTCTTCCTCGGTAAATGACTCAAACAGGGGTGTAACGGAACGTAGATTGTAAAATGAACCGAGTTCTCAGTGAAAAACTCGATCTGCAAAATCATGTTCATTCGTCGGATGATCGTGATAAAGTAACATTTATTCCTAACTGCTTAGATAATCCATTCTTTAAAATATATATATATATATATATATATAACATATATATATATATATATAATATGTATATATATATATATATCTTTCAACATATATATATATATATATATATATATATATATATATATATATATATACATATATATATATATATATATGTATATATATATATGTATATGCTATATATATATATATTATATATATATGTATATGTATATACTATATACTCTTTATATGCTCTTATATATATATACTCTTTGCTCTTTGCTACTCTTTCTATATATATATATATTATATATATATATATATATATATATATATATATATATATATATATATATATATATATATATATATATATATATATTATCGCTTTTATTTCTACAAACAGTCAATTTCCTCAGCATGAATGACTAATGTCATGATTGTTCCCCTCCATTGATGATGGAGATAATGAAATTTGATGTTTTCATCGGAAAAAATTTTAGAGTGTTTATGTAAACGTAAACAAACATCTTATAGACTCGCTGTTCTGAAAAATAAGATAAACAAAAAATAGTTTATGCACTGAAGGCTTTGTCTGACTGCTGAAAATAAAACATAGCTGAATGTTGTGATACAAACAGTGAGTCTCTCTCTGCTATCTGCCTGCTACTGCTATATATATATATATATATATATA
>NW_027100719.1:802077-819577 GCF_040412425.1 Macrobrachium rosenbergii | reverse complement strand
GGTATCTGGCTGAAGTGGGTATATTTTTGAATCTTGAGATTAGTTATGTAATAACCAGGGTACTTGATACGCATCGTGACAATACATATGTATATATATATAATATATATTATATATATATATATATATATATATATATATATATATATATATATATATATATATATATATATATATATATATATATATATATATATAGAAGAGAGAGAGAGAGAGAGAGAGAGAGAGAGAGAGAGAGAGAGAGAGAGAGAGAGAGAGAACAAAGTCGAATTGCGTGTCATTGTCTATTCATGGTTATCAATAATGATTCATTAATGATGCCGCGTCGTTCATTATTTATCATGCAAAGCTAGGGGATATACTGACAAGCTCTTTCTCACTTCAGTTTCCCAAAGATGAGGGAGGAAGGTTGAAATTCATTCTTTCCTTATCTGCAAGCATTAGAGGCAGTGGCTCGGTGAGAACTTTTCCTTTCATTTATTGGTAAATATTTAACCTGGAAATGGAGCTGGTTTCCCCTAAACGAATAGCTAATTATTTTTTGTCTTGGGTGAGTAATCGAAGTTGTCTTACCCTGAAGCCTTCGGCTCAAATGACAGATTTAATCAAGACCTATTTTAGTGTAAAACATTCTTTGATGGTTAATCAAAGTTGTCTTACCCTAGAAGCCTTTTGCTGCAAATGACAGATTTAATCAAAGATTATTTCTAGGTAAGACCTTCTTTAATGAGTAGTTAAAGTTTTCTTATTTTGAAGCCTTCTGCTGAAGTGACAGATTTAATCAAGACAAAGCTCCCAAATTTGGTCATTTCTAACTCAGGTTTAAAATGTCAGTGATAAAACTCCTTATGCTGACGTTCGCATTAGGGATATTTTCTAACACCAAACATCCTTGGCTTCAAGGATATAAGAGGCTCGGATGAGGTATGACATTCCTCCTATGTTTGGCTGCATAAAACGTATCCCTGAAATATTACTGTATCCTTTTAGGATAGGTTTCATTGATTTTGACGTAGCCGATTTGGCAGGGAGATGAATACGTTTGCCATGCATGTTTTGCACCGGCGTTAGAATCTCAAACGTTCAGAGAAGATGCAATGCATGACTACCCTAAAACAACTCACCTCGTGATTTAATAGCTTGTTTATATTTCTTTCTACCATTTGTTAAGTAATTTATACATTTGTCTTTCTCCGCTTTTAATAAACGATGTCTTGTTTCTATGTTTCATATTATTTTCTGTAATTACTTTCAAATGAACACTTCTGCTTTGGAGTTTGAATTTCAAGCCACTGATCCCTGTAGGCTTGTTCCAAACGAATAGGATTGATATTCTGAATAATAATAATAATAATAATAATAATAATAATAATAATAATAATAATAATAATAATAATAATAATAATAATAATAATAATAATAATAATAATAATAAAGAGCTATTTTCAGTACAGAAAATATTCTATTGTACCCTAGAAAAAATGGGCAACAAATTTCCTCGTCCATTAATATTATTAGCCTTTTGCACGCTCAAGTTCACAGAAATAATGGTGTGTATGTTTATGATAATGTGGACCGAAAAGGTACATTAGGTTGCGTGTGTGTATGTGTGTGTGTGTGTGTGTGTACGTGAGAAGAAGAGAAAGAGAGAGAATTCGAGAGAGAGAGAGAGAGAGAGAGAAGATTTGTTCCGAAAAGTTAGTCTTCATGTAAGTTGCCAAATTGTCAGATATTATATAATCCTTTTATAGTTAACTGTTGTGTTTCCAAAGCAGCAAAATGAATAACCCTAGAGCGTTCGGTTACGACTAGATAAAATTAATATTGTTATTTCATTCTAAAAGTCTCCCCTTCTCTCCATAACACTGCTGAATATGACACTGAAATTTCCGCTGTTCCCTCATATGACATGAAACATAATCTGGGTGCGTGTTTCTCTGGATACTTTGTTTAATCTGTTTGTGTGAGAGAACGTTGTTTGTCACAACTGTAACTAAAAATATATATACCGTCACTAGATTTAGAGACCAAATAAAAAAAAAAGATTGCTGGATAAAATTCTAACTTCTAAATAACTGCTAATATAGAAAATTATTGCAAAATAAGAAAATCCACCATTCTAGCTTTGCACAACGAGAATAAAATTATCTCACCACTTTTAATAAGTAAATGAAAGATGTATAATGTTAATAAATGTCTTATCAGGTATGACATTTTGTTTTTGTCACTCAGAATGAAATGGAACAGAAGACAAAAAGATTACAGGATAAAATTCTTATAAATAAGAGCTAGCTTAGAAGAAATTATTGCAAAGTAAGGAAAAAACATCATTCAAGCTTTGCACAAAGAGACCATAAATTATCTCACCACTTTTTTATTAGTAAGTGAAAAGTGTCTAATGTTAATGATGTCTCATCAGCAATGACTCTTTATTGTCACTCAGAAACTGATTACGAACATTATTAATGCTAAGCTCATATTCCTTTACGTACACTTATTTACTGACAACGTAAGCATATCATAATAATTATGAAGGCTATTAACATTCGCATTAGAATTTGCAAATTCTGCTTATCCGGTACTGTTGCGTTTATCCACTGGAGCGATTCTGAATCAGAGACCAACGAATTTTACATTAATTTTTTCGGGAAATTTGTTTTCTCAGCTCGCGACTGAACTTTGGAAATTTGCTGAATTTGGTAAAATTGCCAAAGAAAACGGAGACAGGTTTGTGAAGGCAAAAAATTACAAGAGGATGAGAGCACCAGGTTCAATTTTTCAAGCTTCAAGCTAATTTTGTTTCAAAGACTAACGCTGGTGCCATTATTAACGCAGCGAGAGAGAGAGAGAGAGAGAGACAAGAGAGAGAGAGAGAGAGAGAGAGAGAGAGAGCTGTAATTCCGCAAATAGAAAGCAATTAGGAAAGGTAATAAAAGCAACCTTTCCCAGTGCCATTCAAAGGAAATCCCGTAATTAGAATTAATTTCTTTCAGAGACGAACTTTCGCCGAGGTTTAACAATAGCGACTCAAATAGCCTTCACTGGCTAGCCCCCACCACCCCCTCCTCTCTCTCTCTCTTTTATTTCATTACAGCGATTCAAAATTTTACATAAGCTCCCTTGTCTTGATTCTTCTTTTTATTAAAAACATATCTTCAGGTATTCCTCTCTTCTCTTCTGTTATAAACACTGTAATAAACCCTTACCTTCAAAACTGGTAGATCGAGGAGAGAGAGAGAGAGAGAGAGAGAGAGAGAGAGAGAGAGAGAGATGAGAGAAAAGAAGAAAATTTGATCACATCCCCAAACTCAACTCTAACTATATAAGAAAAAACTAAATTTCTAAATCTTTTTCAAACTGCAAATAACATGGAAGGAAAAACGCTTCCAAGAAACATGCAGTGTCAATAACACGATCTGCAATTCAATATCCCAAAAATAATACCATTTCGCATTCACCGATTATAACAAACCCGTAGTGCCGCTGATGCACCTCACGCGGTGCACTGTAAACATTTCCTAATGTTTTTGGCAGCGTTCCTTCGACCCATAGTTGCAACCCCTTTCATTACTTTTACTGTACCTTCGTTCATTTTCCCTTTCTTCCATCTTCCTTTCCACCCTCTCCTGACAATTGCTTCATAGTGCAACTGCAAGGTTTTCCTCATGTCAAACCTTTCAGACTTCTTTTATTTTCAGCATTGAATGACCTCCTTTGACCTAAAATCTATATTCTAATTCCAACCAATTACAACAAATGTTTTTTTTTTTTTTTTTGTAATATAGAAGAGAAATCCGAACTTTCATCTTCACCTGATGAAAAAATAAACCCCCATTTATTCAACCGGATTTCGACAAAGGCCTCTTGGATATAAGTTGAAAGAAGTGGCGACTGGTATTTTCATTGTTTTGCTCTTCACGTTCTGAAAGGAGGGAATCTCCCGGCTTCAGTCTTGTAAGGATTCGGAGGAGGAGACTTTCCTTCCAATTAGCGTCTCAGAAATGGCTGGAGTGTTCCTTCTGTAGGCTCTGCCTTGATTTGAAATTAAAAGAGACAGGCTGGGGAGAGAGAGAGATCATGATTCTAAATCAGGTAAGAGAGAGAGAGAGAGAGAGAGAGAGAGAGAGAGAGAGAGAGAGAGAGAGAGATTCTAAATTAAGGAAGGGAGAGAGAGAGAGACAGAGAGATCATGATTCTGAATCAGGAAAGAGAGAGAGAGAGAGAGAGAGAGAGAGAGAGAGAGAGAGAGAGAGAGAGAGAGAGAGAGAGAGAAATTAAGGAAGGGGAGGAGAGAAATAGAGGAGAAATCATGATTATTATAATTCAGAGAAGAGAGAGAGAGAGAGAGAGAGAGAGAGAGAAATTTAAAAGGTCAGAAAACATATATTTTCTATTCACTAAAAATCAGTTACATAACCTGAGGTCTTCATAGTTACTTGAGAACTGAGACCTAATGAGAGAGGAATAAAGAGAAATTGTCAATTGGAGTGACGTAACAGCTGACCTATAGACCTTCTGGTATAAATACCGTTTTTATGTAACTTTCTCTTACTCATTACTCTGCCTGAGGAGAGAGACAGTTGGTCTCTGAAATACAGCATTTATACTTTATACATTTTAGCGTTTTTTTATGGGCTCCTTATATTTGATGGAATTCTGTTTTAACAGAAAATATTTCACATCACACACACACATACAGACACACACACACACACACACACACACATATATATATATATATATATATATATATATATATATATATATATATATATATATATATATATATATATATATATATATATATATATATATATATATATATATATATATATATATATATATATATATATATATATATATATATATATATATACATACACATATTATAGGTATACACATTGCACACACCACATATATATGTGTGTGTCTGTGTGTCAGTGTGATTTCATGTATTTGTGTTTGTGCTTTTTCACCTTCAACAGAAACAGTCGATCCTTCAAATAAAAGTAAATTCCTTGGCATCCAAATGAAACCGCATATATAAATTATTCCCTTTCATTATATAACAAAGGGGGTGAAAATTGCTGTGAACATAAGCCCAACAGTAACATCCTGCTCTGAATACCGCCACATGGTTCGTGAGGGTGGCTGTAACCAGGCACTTACTGACAGAGTCTCCGAATAGGCCATTCTCGTCTGACACTCGCACACCTTATGAATAACCCACATAACCCTGTTAGTGAATGCTCTGAATGTAAAGTAGTGATAACAATGAAACATTTGTTGTGTGAATGGCCAAAGTATAATGAGCAGTGGCTGTCAAGTTCTAGAAATAAATCGATCAGTGAAATTTTATCAGAAACTTCAACATTTTGCAATTAATCAAGGTATAAACTTTTGAAAAACTGCTGTTTAATTGGCAAAATATAAAAAAAGAAAAAAAATATAAGTAAAAACAAATCCTTCAGGCCAGCCTGTGAAAGCTGAAAATCAGCTGCGTGGTCAGTAAGTACGTCACAAAACCCATGTCCTGTATTCTTGTGTGTATAACTTCCAGTCTACATCAAGATAACCTGTTATTTCCTTCACCTGAAACACGCAAGTTAGTGGCTCCTATAATCATTTTTCAATTCCCCTCATCAAGTCTGGCATTCTTGCAAATTTGCTTTTCGTTTTTAATGATCATAATCATTTCGTGTAGATCTCGTTTGGTGAGACCTTCCACGGTGCAGAATTGCCATCTGCCATTCATTTTATTTTCTTTTCTTTTTTTTTAATCAAGACCTACCTCAATATTCGGTTTTTACTTATCAAATGGGAAATTGACGGTGTTTCATAACTGGAGGTATAATCATTAGCAGATCGCTATTTTTGCAATATCTAATCGTCACTTGAAATTTACTCTGACCCTTGTCATTAGTATATCATTCTAGTCGCAATAATTGTTGTAAATACAGTATCATCATAATTAGACTGCATTTCGTTTCTAACAATATTTCCTCATTTGCATCATTCATCCCTATATTCATTTGCTCATCAACTTTCCTCTGTATTCCTTTTTCCTAGTTAAAAACCTCTTTTTTGCAGATTTTATTGCTCCGGTTTGTCTTAGTGACGTCGTCTTCTATATTTTCTGTCTCCCTTAAGATCCTCTGCCTATAGCATTCAGCAACTTGCATCTTTTTACAGAGTTCTTCTTCTGCCCTACAGCTAGACGCTGAAACTTTTTTCCCCTTTACTGAACTTCTGTTTTCATTACTTTACAAAATTCGTTTTATTCCGCTTCCCTGTGAACTTTGCAATCTCTCAGTCCGCTGTTACAACTTTGATACTGTCAGTCCTAGCTTTTGCGCTCACTGCTTCTTCTTACATGTTTTAATATTTTTTCTTATGACACCCGCTTGTCTTAGTCTCATACTCATTCTTCCCCTGAACCGTCACTCTCTAATTCATATTATAATCTGTATTAATTTTTCAATTCAATCCTCAATTGCCAAATGTAGTTCGGTAATCTGTCTTCTCAAAATATTGTATCCATTAGTTTACTGTTCCTTATACTTTCTGTCAAAACGTAATCGGTCAAAATATATACTTTTTCGTATTCCCAGCAAGCAAGCATCTTGGAACGAATAGAACATTTTCACTTTTAATTCACTCCAAAATCTTTACATTATCTCTTTCTATAGTTCATATCATTCCAGATAAATCACCTGCCTTTTTGAGTCTTGTTTTTGAAAAAAACATAAACATTATTATTATTATTATTATTATTATTATTATTATTATTATTATTATTATTATTATTAATATTCAGAACATGAACCCTATTCATGTGTGACAAGCCCACAGGGACCACTGACTTGAAATTCAAGCTTCCAAAGAATAAGGTGTTCATTCGAAAGGAGTAACAGAAGGTAATGGGAAATACAGAAAAGAGACCAACTATCAGGAAAACATTTAAATTGACAAATTAACAAATAGATAAATAAATAAATATAATTGGAAGTAAATTATCAAAATACAAGGAGAATTGTATTAAGGTAGTAATGCATTGCATCTTCGCTTGAACTCCAAAAGTTCCAATTACACAACTTCAGAAGTTCAGGGGAAGATTCAATGTGTTACTACCCTAAAAGCAATAAAAAAAAGCAACGGTAATCATGGCAAATAATAGCAAAGCTGACCTGGTTCTTTACATCAATATCAACTAAAAAAAAAAAACAGCATACTCAGGAAAACCAGAGCTGATATATTTTCGTAATACCTGACTTCCATGATGCAATATGTAGTAAATGTGCCTCGCTGTCGAACTTCTTAGTTCCAGAGGTCCTTTATTCCTAACACAGTTCAACTTGTACTTTAATATTTTACTTACATTTGTATTATTTATGTATTAATTTGCTAAATTATCTGTTTTTTCTAATAACTGATCTCCTCTTCTTGTATTTCCCACTGTCCTCTGTGCTTCTTTTGAATGAACGCCATCATATTCTTTGCAAGTTTGAGTTTCAGGCCAATGGCCCTTTGGTGGACTTGTTCCATGTGAATAGGGTTCACATTTTTGAATAATAATAATAATAATAATAATAATAATAATAATAATAATAATAATAATAATTATAATTATCAGGTAAACATCTTCGACTCTCAGACTGAAAAATGGCATAGACGTACGAGTTAGTTACTGTCTGGGTAGGTACACAGAACTGATTATTGGGGCTCGATGCAACCACGGTAACTGCATCAAACGATAATGATCTATCTACAGTTTGGTCAGGCTTCGTTTGGCACGATTACCAGAGAGAGGGAGAGAGATTAGGCGGGTGATTGTTTGGTATTAAATTCAGTCTGGTTTTTATTTATTGTATTATTGTTAATAAGAAATTCAAGACAAGCTTTCTTTTGTATTCTACAATATCTTCTTTTGTATGTGCACATACAGTTATAAGCATTATATTTGTACATACACACTTTATGTATTTGTACATACACACTTTATAGCTGCTATACCAAGGCATTTCGCATATACCCTCGTTTGAGGGTACACCATGAAACACTCTTTTTGCTGAATAATTTCCAATATAAGTTTCGATTTTATATGAAAATCTCTTAATCTTTTTCTATTAGATTTATCAATATTTAGTTTCAGCAATTTCTTTTCTGTTAGGTCTGTTTTTTGAAGTTTTCAAATAGACCTTTTCTGTGTTGGAAGCTCTGCTTCTTCTGATGCTACACGAACGAGGTCGCTTAAGGAATGATAACAGTACTAACATCATCATCATCACCATCATTATTATTATTATTATTATTATTATTATTATTATTATTATTATTATTATTATTATTATTATTATTATTATCTTCCTTACGATGAGTGTTCATGAATGATAATGATAACTACCCCACCAGTGAGAGGGTCTAAGATTAGTCTATTATGTGTAAACAGCCATTCTGTTGACGGGTTCAGTGTGTTACATCTCCCGGGCCTTTTGAGATGGTGTTGCCACTACCATGCCCTTCTTTATTTGACTACGACATGCAGTAATTGACTAACGAACAGGTACATATCAAGAGCGTGGGACTAGCAACATCATCTCAAGATAAATGAAAGATTAGCATACTGCAGCCGCTCTTTGTAGGGCATTGCTACCCTTCCCTTCTATTATCCCCTATGAAAAAGTAATCAATATATATATATATATATATATATATATATATATATATATATATATATATATATATATATATATATATATATATATATGTGTGTGTGTGTGTGTGTGTGTATGTATATATATATATATATATATATATATATATATATATATATATATATATATATATATATATATATATATATATATATATATATATATAATAGTGTGTGTGTGTTTTTAACTGCCTATGCGTGTGTGTGTGCGTGTGAGTGTGTTCAGGTATGCACGTACCTAAGCACATTTACTTTGATGATCGTCAACAAATATAATTTTTGTTAGTTAGTCTTCGACCGCGGATCCATAAGAATAATTTAAGTTAAGCTACAAGCGTGTTTGTGTAGGTGTGTGCGCTCGTGCGCGCGCGTTTGTGTGTGTGTGTGTGTGTGTGTGTGAAATGGCGAGGGACGGTAAAGAGCTGAACTCGTGTATTTCTCTTCTCTCTCCCTCTCTCTCTCTCTCTCTCTCTCTCTCTCTCTCTCTCTCTCTCTCTCTCTCTCTCTTTCTGCACACGAGAGTCTTATATCATAATGGTATACAAACATAATAATCGCCTCTTTATTGTTCGGAATCAGGAGGGCCTACTTCGTTATATTCTTTCTTTTAGGCCTAAATGCAAGGCACCAACAGGAAAAGAAAGGGGGGAGGGGATATTTGCCCGGAGCCAAAGCAGACTGGTAGTGGGAGACACGTTTGTTGAAAGAAGAATAAGAGGAGGGAAGGAAAATGGAGGAAGATAAAAGCCAGGAGGGGAATTTCCTTCGTCAGGAAGTGAAGTCAAAATGGGGAAATGAGGAATGATAAAGAGGTACATTATTAGGGATGATTGGAGATTGGAGAAAGTTAATATAGATCACACCCCACCCCCACCCACCCACTTCGATTTGTTCCTTTGATGACTGTTGTGGAAAATCATATCTTTAATATTTCTGTATGGGAGATTTATTTAAAAGTGATTCCTCCCTTTTTTTACGTTTTTACAAAATTTGAATATCGTTTGTACCTGATTTCCTTCAAAGTTATTCCCGAAAAATACTTTCTATATTTTTTCCAATTATTTTATATTTTATGTTAGTTTTTCATACCAGTTTTAATTTTTAAAAATTGAAAACATTCTTTCTCCTTATATTTCGAATTTTTTTAGACTTAAATGGCAGCTATTTAATGCTCAATTTTATTAAAATAAAAAAAAGTAATTCTAGACATGATGATGTCAGACGTTCTCGCTCCTTATATTGTGAAATCTTATTTAAACGGCAGCTGTTTTATACTCGATTTAATAACAAAATAAACCTAGACAGGATGATGACGGGCATTATCTCTCCTTATCTTTCAAAAGTTTCACTTAAACGAGAGCTGTTGTATACTTGATTTAATTGAAAGAAAAAAGGAGTAATTCTAGACACAATGATGACATGCGACCGAGATTTCTCGCTCGAGACAATCAAATGTGATTGCCTCCTGTTATCACATATCAGTGGCAAGCACCTCTACTCTAATTCAAAAAGATTGTTTAGAAACGACGTGAATTCTTACTTTTCAACAGAAATATATAGCAAACATGACAAGAGAAATGTAAGCGCCCCATCGCGTCCCATGTAAATGGCAAACTTGCCATTTTGTGCGAGTTGAAAGCTTCTGGTGGGGCCCAAATGTTCGTCCATCCAAATAGGTATATAGGACTCTCTCGAATTCAGGCCCATTCGAAATGGTTCGATTAAAGGAATATTCATGAGCACCAGCCGTTGAAATGCCCTTCGGGGAAATCCTTTCCGAGATGCAAGGACTCCTGGTCCATAAATGTGAAGTTTAACGTTTAGAAACATTTAGGAGCCGACTGAGATTTACTCTACCGACTGGTTTGGGTTTGTGATGTTTTCCAGGCGATTGAGTTTTTTTTTATGTATTTCACTTTGTAACTCTCTCTCTCTCTCTCTCTCTCTCTCTCTCTCTCTCTCTCTCTCTCTCTCTCTCTCTCTCTCTCTCTCTCTATTTCAAGTTTTTTGTGTTCAAGTGAAAACCCGGGGAAATAATTTAAAACAATTTTTCCCTGGGAGTAGAGTCAGCGTAGGAAGTGATCAGTTATTGATAACTGTTCTGCTCTCAGCCCGAGTGAGGCCTGCGTCCTGACAACATCGAAAGTAATTAGTTATGTGACAAAAGGCTTTCTAGTACTTAGAGGCGGTGTCGTTGTGAATCTTTTATTGGCTTTAAGATATCAGTAAAGTTCTTTGTAGTCTCTATGCTTGCTTTGCTTCAATTAACAACCGTTTCTCTGTGCCCAACCACGCCTTCTCTCTCCTCGGAAGTTAACTTTCGAAGTCGTGTTTGCGAGTGGCCGTACATTCATTCATCTCTCCGTTGCAGTTTCTTCCCCCGTTTCGAGTGGAATTCAGATCCATGACAGAAGAGATATGCGAACATTGAATTTAAAAGCATGCTCAGCGCGTGAAATGCTGCGATATTTAACTTTAGGGAGAATTGCATTTTATGATTTCAGATTAATATGAACCATTCTTACTCCTCTTTTGATGGAAACTTTTTTTTGTATTGTCAATGCCGTGGCGGTGAATGATTAACTTTTGAACACATTACTAAAAAATGCCCCGAAGTTTCTTCGGCGTAATCGAGTTTTCTGTATATCCGCCACAGTGTATATTCAACGCCACCGAAAATAGATCTATCTTTTGATAGTCTCGGTATAATACTGTATGAGCCGCGGCACATGAAACTTTAACCACGGCCCGGTGGTGGCCTGTCCTATATCGTTTCCAGATGCACCATTATGGCTAACTTTAACCTTAGATAAAAAAAAAAAAACTGAGGCTATAGGGGAGCTGCAATTTGGTATGTTTAATGATTGGAGGCTGGATGATCAACATAACAATTTGCAACCCTCTAGCCTCAGTAGTTCTTAAGCTCTGAGGGCGGACAGAAAAAGCTCGGACAGCAAAGAAAAGTGCTGACGGACAGATAAAGCCGGCACAATAGTTTTCTTTTACAAAAAACTAAAAATAGTTTCAGTTGAAGTTGGAACTTTGACTTAAAATCCTAGAAGCTTCCTGTGACATGAAGAGACAAAAGTAAAATGGTTTCCTCGCCGAAGTGAGATCATTCACGGAACAGCTTCGAGATCTCACAGCTGTTATCTTAAACAAAACAAAAAAAAAAGTGAACAGAGAGTAAATGTAATGTATTATGTTTTTTGAGGGGTCGAAGAGGCGATATAATTCAAAGAACACCTTAGAGAGCTCATTATTATTATTTAAGAAAGGATAATAAAAAGGAACAGAGAGGAAATGTAATGTATTTTTCTGAGAGGGGAGGGCATTTAATTCATGGAACACCGAAGTGAGATCATTACATTATCTTAGAAAAAAAAGTTCTTGAAAGACGAAGAAACAGGAAATGTAATATATTTTTAAGGGGGAGGGACAATTCAAGGAACAGCTTAAAGAGCTCATTACTATTACTTTAAAAAAAAAAAACGAACAGAAGGGAAATGTAATGTTTTGCGGGGAGCTGAAATTCTCAAGAAAATTGCCTTTTCCGAGAAGCTGCGGCTGTTTTTTATCATTATTATGATAGATAGAGCCGTAGCCAGAAAGAGGAGAAAATGTGGGTATGAGACCCTCATCTGTTTGCTAAGCTGCCTCTAAGCTCGATATATATATATATATATATATATATATATATATATATATATATATATATATATATATATATATATATATATATATATATATATATATATATATATATATATATATATATATATATATATATATATATAGCTATCTCCCTCTCTCTCTCTCTCTCTCTCTCTCTCTCTCTCTCTCTCACCTGCAGAGCTAAGGGGTGAAGTTCATTCAAACTAGCTACTCACTTTTGCCCTGACATTCAAACGGCAGTTAGGATAGTTTAATCCATACATAATGTAAGAGACCTTTAAAACCCAGGCCACCGACAAGCGCCTGCTAGAAATATCTCCCCGTGATGGAGATGAACTCTTTTAAGCGAGAAAATTCCAGTAAATCTCGATGCTGAGCAGAAGACCCTCGCATTCCCATTTCACTTTTGCCCCCTTTTCATCTATGGTGCCTTTGTGCCGTTCTTAGACCAAAGGGAAAGTTTTAGGTATATTAGTATTTATAGATTATAAGATCCGCAAACCCCATTGGCGGTTTTTTCTTGATCACGGAAGTCAAAAACTTTTTTGCTTCTATGGATTTGAGCTCATTCCTTCCTTATGGTGGAGAAATGCAGGGGACGCTTCTAGATAGGAGGAGGTTTGGTGTTGATCCGTCTTTCCTTTGCCCGCACGCCCCCCTCCCCCCGCCCCCCGACAGTCACGTCAAGGGACAGTGGTGATGTCGAATGCAACAAAATTGGAGATTTCTCCTGAAAGCCAAATTTCTTTTTTAGGCTAACGTACTACACAGCTAAGCCTTTCTTCATTACTGGCTAAAAAAAGTATACCTTAGTTTAACCAGACCACTGAGCTGATAACAGCTCTCCTAGGGCTGGACCGAAGGATTAGACTTATTTTACGTGGCTAAGAACCAATTGGTTACCTAGCAACGGGCCCTACAGCTTATTGTGGAATCCGAACCACATTATAGCGAGAAATTAATTTCTGTCACCAGAAATAAATTCCTCTAATTCTTCATTGGCCGGGCGGAGACTCGAACTCGGGCCTACAGAGTCCTAGCCGAGAACTCTATCGACTTGTCCAACGAGGAACTTATTACTGGCTAAATATTAGTGCTATTCATAAAAAGGGAGTTATTTCAAGGAACCTCATAATGCAGGCTTGACTCATTCTGCGGATAATTCTGAATAGATAGCGTTCATTGCTTTGGAGTGTTTCCGACATTGCAGAGAAATATTGTAACAGAGGCTCTAAGGACACAGAAACTGGTGAATACTTTGTGCACGGATGGGTTTGGTTATGTTTTGGTAAACAAAGATATTGTGTTTATTCAGCTCTTCGTTGGGCGAGTCGGTAGAGCTGTGGACTAGCACTCGCTAGGCCCGAGTTCGAGTCTCCGGCCGGCTGATGAAGGGTTAGAGGAATTTATTTCTGGTGATAGAAATTCATTTCTCGCTATAATGTGGTTCGGATTCCACAATAAGCTGTAGGTCACGTTGCTAAGTAACCAATTGGTTCTTAGCCACGTAAAATAAGTCTAATCCTTCGGGCCAGCCATAGGAGAGCTATTAACTAGCTCAGTGGTCTGGTAAAACTAAGGTATACTTAACTTAACTTTCCCATATGAGTATTTTTATGCAGAAACCGTGAAGACAGATGAATGGGGGTCAAGGAAAGAAAAAGTGAGACTCAGCTCGAGGAAAATGGTATCTGTAAGGAAACAAGGAAGTGAAATTATGGTTTTTGCAACAAATCACTTACACCTTCCAATTCCGCTAAGGGCTCCTAAAGTGTCAAATTATTGCTAGAATTCTTCATGACCATTTTCAAAACAGTCAAGAGAACTCATTTAGCTGCTGTCGTTTCCCACTGAAATTTATTGGTCGCCGAAAATCCTGCTTTGTTTGTCACTCAAAGGTGCAACTTATATTTCTGAAGGCCTGGAATAACCTCATTTAGCCCTCGCAGTTAAAAGGGAAATGGAGAGCCTCCTTCGTCTAAGAGTTTGGGAACCAAAATACGTATTTGCTGGAACGAGATTGGAGGATGGGTGCTTCTTGTCCCATTAGGATTCCGGGGACTGAATGCATCGACTCTAAACGCTCTCTCTCTCTCTCTCTCTCTCTCTCTCTCTCTCTCTCTCTCTCTCTCTCTCTCTCTCTCTCTCTCATATCCGACCTGAGATATTTAACAGAATAGAGATTATTTTATGATTTGATTCGCTTTTCTGGGAGCTTTCTTGGTGGTATGTAAACCAGAGAGAGAGAGAGAGAGAGAGAGAGAGAGAGAGAGAGAGAGAGAGAGAGAGAGAGAGGGGGAGGGGGAGATTACAAGTGGCGCCCAACCAAGCAGCAAGACATTTGCTTAAAAAGTACTGCAAGATCAGCAGATGATGTAATAACATTCAGGAAAGAGGGAACCTCTGAAAGCTACAATAAAAAAGAAGCAAAAATGAAAATAGCGGAAAGAAAGGAAAATCGTGTGGATATCAGTTTGCTTTCCAGGAAGAGCTTCATAGTGAGTGATTATCTATGAAATTAAAATGAATCAAAAAACAACCTGAAGAAGAAATCAAAACAGAAGCGTAAGGAAGCTGGTCTTTAAAAGCTTTGGTCAGGCAAGAGGAGTCAAGTTCTCTGCTACCCTCCTTTTGGCAGGAACTACCCAGGAGCAAATTGGAAGCCCTAAGGGAACAGAGAGAGAGAGAGAGAGAGAGAGAGAGAGAGAGAGAGACTCGCAACGAATAAGGAAGAGAAGGAAGGGCAAAGGAAAACTGGAATAGTTCTTGGAGAGACCTCTTAAGAGGGAAGAAGATACTTAGGGAAGGAGACACGCTTGAAAAGTCACCTTGAATTTTATCATTTATTCATCTGTGTTTTAGCCCTTCCAGCTGAGCTGTTCATTCTCTCTCTCTCTCTCTCTCTCTCTCTCTCTCTCTCTCTCTCTCTCTCTCTCTCTCTCTCAGTTTCTTGTTTCTTGAATTGATCGTTAGAAGTCCATTTACATTAATCAGGAGTTTTTTTATTGGTATCATAAGTGTTTTCCCTACATTATTGCGTATTCCTCATAACATTTTCCTTTTGCTGAATAATAATTACTTTGTAACATAAAACAAATTCGTCAACTGTAGTTACGACTTATTCTAGAAGATTAATGATTAGAAATGTAACACACTCCTCATTTCGGAACAAAAAAGCACAACCACTTTTGGGTGTCACGCCAGTTTTCGTAGCCATAATCAGTCAATCAATCAATCAGTCAACCAAACCATACTTGGGTTCTTGTGCCTCTTCTCATCCACATAGACACGATTACACTTCTTTCTTGTTCCTCCTATATACTTCCTCCATTTTTTTTTTTTTTTATTTCTTCATTTTCCAGAATTTCTTTGTTCAGTATCCTCTGCGTGACCCACCCAGCCCCCAGGCTCCCAATCCCCGTCCCCTCACCCGTAGAGTCAGTCACCTAGATTATTGCCCTCACCTTTTTCCGCTCTTCTTTTCATTATTCCCCTAAATCTTGGCCCCCTTACCTCGGGACTCCCCTTCGGAATCTTCGTCCAAAAATGTTTGTTAGTACTCATTCAACTTCCTGCTCTACGGCCTTTGTAAATGGGATGCTTTCCCTGTGAAGGAGGACTTTTTTTCCCTCTGTTACTGGTTCTTTTTCTGCCTCGTACGTTGGCAGTGAAGCCTTGAAAAGGAAAGGTTTTCTACATAAGGTTTCATTCACGCGAAGTCGTTTATTGTTGCACATCTTTGTTTCTCTAGTCAGCACTAAAAAGTAGACTCATTCAGATTTTGTTCTGCCAATAGGATGTTGTATTTCGTGAACTCATTGCAAAAATATACGCATTTTTAGGTCTTTCATTTCTTTGCCCATTTATACAAATACTTTCGAGACAATTGTTACCCTTCCAGACTTTTTTATACCTATTTAAATAAATTTCTGAATGATAAATATATACCTAAATTACAAATACCTACAGTTCCTAAGATGACATTTTTCGCCAGTCTCCCTATGATCCACGATAAGTCTTTTTACAACACTTTGAATAACCTAATTCAACAGTATGCACCTGCCATTAATTGTAAATTGATTCCGGTCAATCCTCTTAATATCAAATCATTATTCCAGTACAAAGACAAAATTGGCCCTCTTATGACATCAAGCATCGTCTATTTATTTTCTTGCCCCCGATGTAGTCAGGGGAAATACGTGGGCGCCTCACGCCGCCTACTGAAAGTGCGAATTGATTGTCATAGGGGGGTCAGTTATAGAACTGGAGTCAAATGATCTAATCCAGAGTTTTCAAATATTCGAGAACACGCCAAAAGATGTAAAACAGATATTGATTATAGAAATTTTAAAATACTTTCCAAAGTCCCCAGTTCTTCGCTTCCTATCTTTGAATCTCTTTTTATTAAACTACTAGTACCAAGATTGAACAACCAAACTACCTCAACAACTCTGTACCTGACGTGAGTTTACCCCGGCCTGGAATTCTTTGTTTATGTCACTCTACTTTTATACTCCGTACAAACGGTAACGGTCTTCTTAATTTTGTCTTTCTTTTGTATAACTTTTTTATATTTTGATTGTAATTTTAAGTATGAGTCTGATTTTATATTTATATTTTACTTATTCCAGCTTTGATAATGAGACAGATGTCTTGAAACGTAAGCACAAATAAAGTTATGCCGTTATTATGGACGTCTTCCTCTGCCCTTGGTCCTGTTTGCCTCGGTTGATAGCAGCCACCTACCCTCTCAGCTATATATATATATATATATATATATATATATATATATATATATATATATATATATATATATATATATATATATATATATATATATATATATATATATATATATATATATTAGCGCAAAATACGCTATGAAAGGGCCCGCCTTTCTGCTTTGTTCGGCCGATAGATAGGCCTCTGTCTATTTTGAACCTGTGAGAGGTAGTGGATTCTGGTTCAGGGTAGTTTCAACCAGTGGAAGTGGGTTATAAGAGACGCTCAAAAGATTTAATTATCGCCTGGGGCAAATAAACTGGCTTGCGCCGTTCTCTTTGGTACAGGGCAGGACGATCAGCCGTTTTCTTTGATACAGACGCGTGACCT
>NW_027100719.1:764577-797077 GCF_040412425.1 Macrobrachium rosenbergii | reverse complement strand
GCTAGAATATTGCGAGTGAGGGAAGAAAAATACTTGTAATTTGTTAACTATTTTTATGCACAGCCCATCATTCATGACTAGCCCGATGCTAAAAAGGAGTAAAGTATTAAAATTCGTCATCCTTTGAAGTGGTTGAAATACACTTTTTCGCGTGACTTTTTTTTTTCTAATGATGAAACTTCCAGATCTATAGAGAGAAGAGAGAGATGGCAGCGTCAGCAGGACCTGGAAAGGCAAAGACTGCTTGTTGCAGGATACCTGCAATAATTCGTCCCAGTTTTGACGAACTGGAGTATCTCATTTATTTTTTTTTAAGTTTTTGAGTTTTCCAGCCAAAGCGTCTCACTTTATTATTATTATTATTATTATTATTATTATTATTATTATTATTATTATTATTATTATTATTATTATTATTATTATTATTATTATTATTATTATTCCGAAGATGAACCCTATTCATACGGAGCAAGTCAACAGGGGTCATTGACTTGAAATTGAAGCTGTGTGTGTTGTCACATTTTCAAACCAAATGTCCTCAAAAGAGGAGCCCAGTACGAGGGTAGTGCCGTCAGTGCTCCTCACATGGTGCACTGTAGGCATTACTTAAGGTTCTTTGTAGCATCCCTTCGGCCCTTGGCTACGACCCCTTTCATTCCTTTTACTCTACCTCCATTCATATTCTCTTTCGTCCCTCTTACTTTCCACCCTCTCTTAGCAATTTTCATAGTGCAACTGCGAGGTTTTCCTCCTGTTACACCTTCCAAACCTTTTAACTGTCAGTTTCTTTTTCAGCGCTGAATGACCTCATAGGTCCCATCGCTTGCCCTTTCGCCTAAATTCTATATTCTCTTCTATTCTGTTCAAAAGATATACCAATGATATCCTGAATGATATCAAAGTCTTCGAAGCCCATTTTCTCAGAATGGGGAAAAAAATGGCTTACGACATTTCGTCAAACTAGGGACGAACTGTAAGGCAACGAGAGGTATCTATCTGTAGCGCTTGTATCAGTGCAGTTGTAGTATGACTATAGTTTTAGTTCGGTGGCTGTAGCATTAAGAAATACTCGTAGGAGCATGAGTCTTGAAATGGAGAAACAAGCCCACAGTTATGTAAGGGTACATATATTTAAATGTAAGTCCCTACAGAGAACTTTCGGGAATCTGTTCGGTTCCCGAAAGCTCTCTGTGGAGATTTATTGTTCATTATATGTATCCTTACAGTACATAACTGTGGGTTTTTCCTCCATTTCAAGACTGTATCATTATCGTTGTTATCAAGATACTGTTGATGTTCATAGCAGTGGGTGTAGTTGCAGTGGAAGAAGTAGAGGCAAGAACAGCATATATATTGTGGGGATGATGAAAGTAATACTACTGACTTTTCGTTTAAGGCTCTGAACCAGTTTTCATTCGTGTCCTTCACTGTGAAAACTCAGTAATGCAAGAATATTTAATCTTCCCTTTAGTATCAAGTCTTCGGTGATAATATTTAAAATGATTCGTTCATCTCGAATAAAGGATCAGTCACAGACCCTCCTCGTCTTCCACTTCTTCATTTGGATATTTGTTTTATACTGATATCTATATAACGTAAACCGTCTGTTGTTTAGGTCTGCACTCACAGGCAGTTATGGGATTCTGGAACAGTGGATTGTATGGGTAAGACAAATTTTTTACCACATCTCGATAATATGTGTTTTTCAGAATGATGTGTGATTTTTTACCATTTTACCACATCTCGATAATATGTGGTTTTTTCATGTTAGTGAAAATTTACCTTTTTTTTCTAATTTACTTCTGTGATTTTTACCATTAGACCTTTCTTATGTATGTTTGTACGTATGAATGTAAGCGTTAACTTATTTATTGTACAAGCAATTTATCTCAGGCTGACCATTTTCATTACTTCTTTTCAATATTTTTGTGCTGTTCTGGCCACTGATTCTTTTCTTTCCCTTGTCAACTGTGGCTCTGCATGTTGTCTTCTGACAAGGAATGAAGCTGGCCTGGAGGGTGATCACTAAGCATAATGGAGGAGGAGGGGAGGAATGAAGGGCCTGGAAGAGAGTGGGAGAAAGGGTAGGTGGAGGAGGAGGAGGAGGAGGAGGAGGAGGAGGAGGAGGAGGAGGAGGAGGTGAAAAGTCAGTAGTGTGGGCATGAATGGAAGAATAGAATGAAATATAATATTTAGGCCAAAGGCCAAGAAGCGCTGGGACCTATGAGGTCATTCAGCTCTGAAAGAGAAACTGAGTGCAAAAAGGGTCTAAAGGCATAACAGTAGGAAAACCTTTAGCAGTTGCGTTATGAAACAATTGTTAGGAGGGGGCTGAGGAAAGTAAGATGGAAGAAAGAGAATATGAACGGAGGTATAGTAAAATGAATGAAAGGGGTTGCAGCTAGGGGCCGAAGGGGCGCTGCCAAGAACCTTAAGTAATGCCTACGGTGCAACGTATGAGGTGCACTGACGGCACTAACCCCCAACAGGAGATGTGGGTGAACAGAAAGGTTATATTACCTTTAAATAAGTTTTTGCTAAAATCTGTAAATATAAAGTTCACCAGAGATGGAAAACTGACTCAGAAATGGTAGACACAATAAATATAAAACTCTATTTCCAATATACTTTAATAATAAAAGGCATTATTTTTTCGCCTTCAATTCCATAAAATTGCATCACCTTATTAGTTAAGTTAAAGTCTTCATGGGCGCTGATCAAGCTTGGAAATACAGTTCACATTACATAAATGACATCGATCAGGATTCGGCGTCAGAGAATCAATATCGTGAGAATCATGAAGAAGATAAATTACTGTTGAATAATGGCGTGTCATGTACTAGTCCTTGCTTTTGGTCTTTCGTTATCGGTCAAAAAACACCAGGGGTATTGTTGCCCTTGCTGTACCAGCCTCTCTCCTCTCTCTCTCTCTCTCTCTCTCTCTCTCTCTCTCTCTCTCTGACGTCTCTTTCTCCATTGCTTGTATATATATATATATATATATATATATATATATATATATATATATATATATATATATATATATAGATCTATGTGTATATACAAGCATATATATATATATATATATATATATATATATATATATATATATATATATATATATATATATATATATATATATATATATATATTATTAGTCGCTTGCCGATTGTTCCCTTGATGATTCTAAGTATTCATACCACTCGGCTCTGTCGAGAAACGTTTCTTGGGAAGTAGATTTTGAAAACTGTGCTGTATGGTTGTCGTTTCGTCAGGCATATATATGTATTCGTATGATGTTGTTTTTAATGTATTATGCTGCCTGATTATTTATTTTGCTATAAAGTGTTTATTAATATATTTGAGTTTAATTATTATGGTGCCTGTGTATTAATATTTGCTGCTATATTGTTATGAATAACTGTATTTTGGTATATTATGTTTATGGTTTTGATATTTCATTTATTGATTCGATCATATTTTGCTCTGGCTTTTATTTTTTTTTCTGAATTTATGTAATGTAATTATTGTGCTGGTCATTTTATGTTTGAGCTGCTATGTTTGTTATGTTTTTGACTCGTCATTTATAATGTTTACTGACCAGTTAATTGTTGCTGCTCTATATAATATATTGAATTTAGTAAATTTATATATATATTATGTATATAACTTTATTGTAAATAAATTAATTTTAAGGTAACTTTTTTTGTATTTGTTCTGCTCCTCTATATTTGTTTGTCACCTCTCGTCAGTCATTACAGTCCAATTTCTTGTTTATTTTAAAGAACCTGTCGATCTCGATATATATATATATATATATATATATATATATATATATATATATATATATATATATATATATATATATATATATATATATATATATATATATATATATATATATATATATATATATATATATATATATATATATATATATATATATATATATATATATATATATATATATATATATATATATATATATATATATATATATATATATATATTAATATATATAAAGTCTGGATTAACTTGGGTCAGCAGTGGAGAACTATGTGCTGGCCTGGCCATGGCATTTCTGCTGAAAATGCATTTGGGTCTGTCACGATCCAAGCGCATGGAAACAGCGTTATAGAACATTGAACCGATGCGCCAGAAGTGCCCAGGTTCCGTTGGGGTATGTGCGTGTGTGTGTGTGTGTGATCTCCCATGGGATATTTATGAGAGGAACAGTGACTCTCACAGGGAGACTGCCTCGATCTTGGGTGGCTGATATGTGCTTTTAGCCTGGTGTAGTGTTTAAAGAAACCGCCGCTATGAAGATACATTGTCTGGGCCATAGAAAAGTAAGTAAGACCGCCCAGTGACATTTATATCTTTTCCAGACTCTAGAGGGAAAACTCCCGGTTGGGAAGCAGTGAAACTGAACGATGTCTACATAATAAATTTTCCCATTTAACGCTCCATTAGACATTTTTCTGTATGTAATGAACACCATTTCAGGTTTAATATGATGACATTTTTCTTTCAACAGGAATTCTGGTTTCGTCCTGAGGGGACGAATATTTGGAAGTGGTGTTTTTTACTCTTACATACTACACGACATTTATTGTGGTCTAGAATAATTATGACTTTATTACTTTGTTTGATAACCAGGGTGTTATTCACTATACTTGCCACATGCTAAGTTGGCTGTGATGCCCCGCCCCTTTGTAAGCGAAGGTGGTGATTGGAATATAGCAACTGTTCGTGTGGCTATTCATTTGAGTGTGTTGAATGCGCTTGCAAGTATTTATTCGAGTTATTTTTTCTGTAGCGGTCAAAAGAAAAAGTACGTAAAATTATTAACACCTCTGATTAATTTGAGAATATTATGATTGCATTATAATTCAAATAGTCAAAGTCAAGGATTTTACACGTTTTCGAATGCAGTCTGATTCATTTATCTTCAATATCCGGTAATTATATAAAAGATAGGTCAAAATCATGCCAATCATTAAAGTTATTTAAATACGGAGGTGCTATATAAAATGAATATAGTAGTCTCAGTGTCCAAATAACATGTTTAATGCATAAAAACGTGCGTCTTGTGTAGGTGGGGCAAAATGATCACTTGAATAGCCAGTTACTGAAATTGGAGGGAATTTTAAACGCAGTAGTTAACCGAGCTAACCTAGAATAAAAAGAAACAGCTGTCAGCACAGTAACCGTCCCGAGATATACATACTGTACACTGAAGTATAAAGGACGAGTGTCTTGACTTCAATAATTGAGGATTTCTTGAAAGATCCCAAATGTATTGGACGGATAATGAGCCAGACGAGAATCGTCGTAATTAAGGTCTTCAACTATCTCCGTGAGCAACATGATCAGGAATGCGAAGGTGGTTTTAAAAAGGACTGCTGCTGCGACGGGAATATCTGTCCGCTCCATTCAGCGAATAAAGCAACAACACAAGCGTGGAGAAATGTGCTCCCAACCCCCTAGGATCAGAACATCACCAGTAATGGGTGGAAGCTTTGGATAATTTTGATAAGGACTGTGTACGCCGGGAGATAATGACTTTCTACGAAAGAGGTAAAATTCCAACAATCGAGAAGTTAGTGGAAAAGGTCAAGGAGCCACCCGTGAATTTTCTCCTGGTGCTTATGCGTCCCTTCTCAACCTTGTTAAGGAAATTGGGTTTCGTTATAAAAAGGTTGAAAGTGGCAGGAAGTTGTTAATGGAAAGGAAAGATATTGTTCTTGCAAGAAATAAATATCTAAGACTTATTGATGAAAACAGAAAATCCGACACTCCAAGGCCAGAAATATACGTGGACGAAGTATGGGTCAATCACAACGAGTGTGTGAACAAATGTTGGACATTACCCGATGGAATTGTTGGTCCAAGAGTGAAAACGGGAAAAGGAGCTAGATTTATCATAGTGCATGCTGGGGGCGGGGATGGATTCGTACCTGGAGGATTGCTAATTTTTCGATCGAAAAATGGTAATAAGGGCGATTACCATGACAGTATGAATCATACATGCTTCCTATCATGGTTTCAAACACAGCTACTGGCACACATTCCAGCTCGGACTCTCATTGTCTTAGACAATGCTTCATATCATTCCAAAATATCAAACAAAGCACCTATCAGCAGTTTAAAGAAAGCGGAAATTGTCTCCTGGTTAACCAAACACAATATAGCTCATGACCCTTCTTTTACCAAATGCGAACTTCTTGATGTGGTAAAGTCGCACAAGTACAGTACCTACAGGAGTATGAAATTGACAAATTCGCTCGAGACGCTGGCCATAAGGTACTTAGACTTCCTCCTTATCATTGCGAATTCAACCCCATAGAACTGATTTGGGCACAAATAAAAAATAAGGTTAAGAAATGCAATGAAATCAAAATCAGACTTTGACAAATGTTGAACATACAACTAATCGTGCAATAGACAGAGTAACAGCAGAGGACTGGAGGTCATGTAGGCTATGCGCCACACAACAGAAGTGGAGGATATTTATAGAAGTGATATAGCACGTGACCATCTGATTATAAACATCACCAGTGACAGTGAGTGAGGAGTCAGAAAGCAATGATTGAAGTAATTGCTGCACTTGAATTAAATGTTTAAAGTATCAATGACGAATAAATTTGTTATTTTGAGGCATTGTTTGATGTATCCAATGATGAATCAATTTGTTTTCTTTTGTTGAGTTGATTAAATGCTTGGTGTCTCGTGATATAAATTTATTTTACCTAAATATGTTTACATATAATTGCAGCAAGTTTCCGACCTAAAAAGATTGTTAGACTGGGTTATAACACACCGAAACTTATAGTTATCTGCAGCAAAATACAAAGATGGCAACGCTGACTTTACTCCGTCAAGTTGTCTACGATGAGCGAGCTGTCGGAATCAAGTGATCAGCTGTTTATCTGAACATTTTACCTCCCCACTGCCATCATGCATATTTTATGGTGTCTTATGATTCATATAATCATATAGCATATTTATAGGTATGCAATCGGCAGTATATAAGTTATTATGAAACATGGCTTGTGTTATTTGTTTTTATTCAGTTCATGTATAACAAAATGCCCTGAAATAACGAATTGTTTACATTCGACAATAATTTTGCTTCGTCGGCTTCGATTTCCTCTAATATGTATAAATTCTTTTTCCTACTCCGAATGACATTTTAATTCTATGAAAGAATTTCTAACTCTATTTCTCCAATAATTAACATTTTACATAGGAAATGGAAAGAGGATTATATCATATCAAAATATGTTCTATGAAAATACGGATAAGGACTCGAGTTAATGAAGTGGGTGGGCCATCACCGCCAACTTAGCGTGTGACAAGTTTTTTTTTATAGTATTGCTTGGTACAGAACTATTAATGTGCTTGTGTGTTAAACAGTATTTCCTCTAGTTATGAATTCCATTGACAGGGAGTGTGAATCACTCCATTTCATGACCGTAGCTTTTGCTGAATCACTTTCGTTAAATTTGCAAATAAAGTCTAGTTTTGTACGTCAGTGTTTAATTTCAGTAGGCCTCTGTTTCAAGACAGATACAGTGAGAGAAGTTGACAGGGGAAGGAATTTTCTGACGCAAGGGGCCGACGTTTGATTCTGTTCTTAAAACAGATATATACATCAATAAACGATGGCCCTTCTTGGCCTGGGAAGGGCCATTAACACACACACACACACACACACACACACACACACATATATATATATATATATATATATATATATATATATATCAATATATATATATATATATATATATATGATATATATATATCAAATAAAAAAAACTTAATACATATTCTGGATTGTCAATATTTTCAATACTTTTGTGTAATCTTGTAGGATCCAAGAACATTACTTTTTTATAACTTTGTCCTTCCTGATTAGCATGATAATATAACTTTCTTACTGAAAAGTTATATTGATTTTCCTTGGAATCTGAGAGAGCAAAGTCAGCAAAACTTTCATAGAAAAATGTTATCCCTTGTTAACTGGGATAAACGTTTATTTACGTCCAAATGGCTCTTACTGCTTAGTTATAATGTATTGGCGTAAGCCTAGACTTCCTCACTTCCCCTGACTCGACTTAGGCCTAGACTTCCTCATTTCCCCTGACTTGATAATGAAACCTAATTAATGGAAAATCATGTTTACAACCATCTAGATATCCAAACAACTAATAACAAGCTAGAAAATATATTTCCTTGATTACTGAAATAGGCCTAACCATGTAGGCAATGCTAAACGCGCATATAACTTGGATTTCGTTTTATTTTTTCCACACCAGTTTGTGTCTTATTTATATTTCATTCAATCAGATGCTAAACTTCTTTGAGCTTTATAAAAGTAGAAAAATAATTTGCAAATCACATTAGGCCAATGCTTATGCACTCGGTTCCTACTGCCACTCAATGGTGAACACTCGATATCACACACTAAGAGCCGCAGATGTTTCTACGGGGAAATTCTTTTTTTTTTTTTTTTTGGGGGAATTAATTTTTTTTTCTTTCTTTTAATAAACAGTTATTGAACTAACATCGACCTTTCACTGGGGAAATACCTTCTGTGGTTCTACAGTTAATCACTGATAAATAATTATTATCAGACAAAGAGGATGACAATAATTGGAATAAAATATACTAACTGGCAACCCCACGAGTTTCTTTAGAAGTACGATCAATTTTGAAATCTGTAGCTTCACTTTTGGAACTTACTGTACATCGTTACTCGGCACATTACGTGGTGATTGTAAACATAAGTTCCCTCTCGCTGGTCTCTCCTAAAATTAGATTTTGTTGCACATGAAAAACAAATCCACAGCTGTATATGGGTACCAATATATTTAGAAATAAATCTACACATAGAGCTTTCGGGAATCTGTTCGATTCCCCTTTTCAAAGCTCTAGGTTTAGATTTATTTTGAAATTTGTACCCATACAAAACTGTGGATTTGTTTCTCCATTACAAGACTCATGCTACTATGAATATTTTTTTATTGTTCACGCATACATACATACAAGCTGAATGAAAACACTAGACATTTGATACTTGAAACATAAGAGTTTCAAGTTCATAATGGCATATCTCCTGAAGTTTGTAGCAAACATCTTCCAGGAAATGGAAATGAATATATTACGCAGAACTGAAGTGTTTCCAAACATATATTTACATTGTGGGCGGGGGGGGGGGGGAGCACCGTAAGTGCACCTCATGCGGTCCCTCGTCCCTTCGGCCCTTACAGTAGATGCATCCCCTTTCAGTCCTTTTACTGTACCTCCATTCATATTTTTTTTCTTCCATCTTGTTAGCCATCCTCTCCTAACAATTGTTTCATAGTGCAACTGCGAGGTTTTCCTCCTGTTACACCTTTCAAACCTTCCTACTCTAGATTTCCCATTCATCGCTGAATGACCTCATAGGTCCCAGGGCTTGGCCTTTGGCCTAAACTCTATATTCTGTTTATTCTCAACATATATTTATGTCTTAGTTTTCTTATTACTTTCATATTACCATTTTCAAGGTAGGAAGAAAATCAGAGATACTCGGAAATGAATCTAACTAAATGTATCACATCCGCAAAGGACTTCTTCACACATCGATAAATTGTAACCCATTAAAAAAACAAATATTTTCTACGCCATTCGTTCATTTAATGACTTGCGGAATTCACTGGCTTCGGTAATAAAATAACGTCAGCAGCATTTATGTATTTCATTTCTCTCTCAATTTCGCTGAAATTAATTAAAACCAGAAACTGTTGCCTCCAAACGGGTTTGATTCTTCGTTTTGTTCATCAGCGCATTGTGAAGGGAGAGTGGACGGGATTTCAGCTATAAAATAGTCATTTAATTACAAGCCACAGATCTTTTCTGGAAATGCCACGTTAAACCAGGGTTGACCTCACAGATAACAATAATATAATTTTCTTTTTACTCTGCATATATATATATATATATATATATATATATATATATATATATATATATATATATATATATATATATATATATACATACATATATATATATATATATATATATATATATATATATATATATATATATATATATATATATATATATATATATATATATATATATATATATATATGTGTGAGTGTGTGTGTGTGTGTGTTTGTGTGTGTGTGTGTGTGTTTGTCTGTGTGTGTGTGTGTGTGTGTGTGTGTGTGTGTGTGTAGAATCTACTGGTCACTTTTACCAGATACATATGTAATTGTAATAGCCACAATGCCCTCTTAACTTCTCGAATTCTTCTCGCTTTTTTGGATATGCTTGTCACTACAAAGCCGTAGGATCCAAGCGCAAGAAATTGAAGAGACTGTGATGCCCGGTCGCGGGAAACAAACCCGCGTCACCATAATCACAGTCTCTTCAATTTCTTGCGCTTGAATCTTACGGCTTTGTAGTGACAAGCATACCCAAAAAAGAGCGAGGAATTCGAGAAGTTAAGAGGGCATTGTGACTATTACAATTTTACTGCATTTTCATTATTTTTTTTTTTTAATATTCATGTTTTTTTTCTCTCTCTCTCTCTCAGCATCTATCTGCTCAGTGATTTTATTTGCTCCTTTGTCAGTTTTGATTTGCAGTTAACTTAGGTTTTTATGTTCCTTTTTTACTTTATATTATTATTATGCATTTTAAAGTTTTGTCAATTATAACTGTTCCAGTACTTTTAGATTTAGTCACTCAGTATAGTTTTCTTACTGTTTCTCTTTTTATGTCATTCTATAGATAAAGTGACCCTGATATTCTAAGAAAAGTCATGTATTTCAAAAGCTCAGGCTGTTCCTCTGTTATATTCTAAGAAACAATAATGTCTGCATATTTTACCATCTTCTGGCTATCCGGTTCCTCCTATAAATATATTTTCTAGATATATACAACATAACCAGATATATATATATATATATATATATATATATATATATATATATATATATATATATATATATATATATATATATATATATATATATATATATATATATACATACATATACATACATACATACATACATATATATATATATATATATATATATATATATATATATATATATATATATATATATATATATATATATATATATATATATATATCTGTGTACTTATGTTCTTATGTTTTTGTATCGTAAATAAATGAAATTATCCTTTTAAAGCTATGCTGAATATTTGCTTATATAATGATGAACCTTTATAATCTTAGTTAATAGTGGGATAATTAATATAAATATTCTTCCCGCATAAAATAGTAAATTGTTCTTAAGGCAGAAATCTGTAAGAAATGCCAGTGACAATTCATGAGTAAATATAAAACTAACAGAAGACTGATAAAGCGTTGTTTTACCGTTGTAGGTCTGGCTGTAGATCTAAATGATCACTCGCCTTTGATGTCTGCCTTTCAAACCTCCACTTTGCTGAATATTTTCTTTTGTAAAAAAAAAAGCTGAGCAGCAGAATTGCTAATGTATAAAAACAACTGATTTTGAATTTACACCATTATAATATTTTAGTAGAATATTTTAAAGACCCTACAGTATATGTTTGAACGCTAGTTGAGATTATTCTAATCTCACAAGAAAAATATAGAAAATAAGTTTCTCGTTTGGCTACCAAAGAGAGAGAGAGAGAGAGAGAGAGAGAGAGAGAGAGAGAGAGAGAGAGAGAGAGAGAGAGAAACTCCTCCCTTCGTTTCCTACTCAACAATATTGTTAACTGAAGACGAATTTGCAAAAAAAAATTTTTTTTTTTTACAGTCTTTCCATGTAGCATAAACTGTCTAATTTACTGAGACATGAATTGCGTTACTCAGCTCTTGTCTGTACTTTTTTTAGAGAGTGGTTTTGGAAGACAATTCAGTTGAATGAACTCTTGTAGTGATGGCCCGCAGGATTAGTTAGTAATCTTACGTGTAGATTTTATTTGCAATAGATTAAATTTTGTTTAACAAGCTGCGGTGTTGTAAAGATTTTAAAATTCTCTGGAGAAAATTTTTCATTTTCAGCTAAAATTTCTTCCATTGTCTTGTTTCTCCTTTATACTGCATGCAAGAGAAGTGCATTGTTGATGTTTGAATTTCTTAAAAAAAAAATCCAAAATAGTGATTTTTTTAAAATAAAAATTTCTTTTTATTAAACTTCATGTTGAAAACTAATGTTTTACGTCTTTCCTAGATAGATTAATTGGTTTTCCTTTGCCAATTTTGTAACTGTTACGAAAATATTAGACTAACATAAATAGTCACAATATTTTGTCATTCATGTTCATGTTTTCTGTTGGAAAACAAAATGTATACCTAGAGAAACTAAGAGCCATAAACATCGTCTTTTCTACAACTTGCAAGAAAACACCAAGGACTCTTCAGTCATCGCTCTGAATTACTTGCAGTCAAGAACTCTGTTGAAGGCTTTCCTGCCCTTTGAAAGTAAAATTGCGTGATCAAGATGACTGTGAGACCCGAGTATGATGGGAAGTCCGGAAAGCTGATAAATTGTTTACTCTAATAATGATGAAATATTTCTCTTTTTATTTGGTGAACAAAATATAAACTCGATGAATGGCCGTTATCCATCCAGGTGGAGAGAAAGCTTTTGTCCCAGAACCTTGCTTACAAAGAAAGACTCAAAAGAACGGCCTGAAAAAGAGCCTGGCCTGAAAAAGAGTCATGGTAAGGGACTTGGGACTTTCCAAGTTGGATCAATGGAGAGATTTTGTGGGCTTTTTTTTTTTGGAAAACTGAAGCAGATGAAAGGAGTCAAACCAAAATGGAAAGGAACCAACTAAAATGTCATTTCTTAATATAGGAAGAATAATGATTTATATACATGGATTGGAGACTATATATATATATATATATATATATATATTCTTTAAATGAATTTTTATCAAAATAAATAAAGCTATTAAAGGAAAGCCGTCGACAATATCCAATTTTAATCAAAAAATATATTTAAAATATATAATCACATGATACGTTACTGAAGGGGAATTTTTAGAAACACAATGAAAATAAATTTCGTCCCGCAATTAGAAACGAAAGACAAGAACTCAGTCAGACTACTTTCCTGACGCGGCTGACGTCTGATTTTAAATCATGTCTAAAAAACTGATTTCTTATATTCATGTTTCAGCCCAAAGAAAGTGAAACAATGGAGATGCTGTACTTTATGATAAATATATATATAATATATATATATATATATATATATATATATATAAATAACGAATATATATAATAATATATAATATAGCAAAACTTATACTGTATATAAACTTGCAATTTCTTGTCTTGTCCCCTCATCTTGTGACAATCCTCTCCTACCTAAACATCTTACCCCTCTGTATCCCAAACTTATATATAAAATAACGATATTTCTTCACAACATTTATAGTTTTATTAATAATTTCAAACACTCACCAACATTACAGTTGTGATTATGAAATATAATGTTTTTTGAACACTCATGCCCAGAAATTTTGCTTTTGTTTTCTGCAAGTGAGTTGTTTCAAGATCATAGGTAAACATGGTAGCATGAATTTAGAAACAGTCTAGACAATTTATGCATAAGGACAATTTAATTGAGGAAAGCCGGAAACTGACAAAAATTCTGGAATCTTTTCTTCTAATTGGCCTCCAATCTCCTTTCTTCATTTATTTTGGGACATTTGCTTCATTCCAAACGAAGTTCTTACTCAGAAGTATCTTTCAGAAGTCTCCAATCCATGTGCCAAATCATTATTCTTCCTTCGATTAGTTTCACTTTCAGTCAGCTCCCTTTATACCCTCAAATGTTTAGCCTTTCTTTTGGAGAATACTTGAAATGTAGAGTTTTTTTAAAATCAGTATCATTTGATATCTTTACACAGCCTACAGGGAAACAGTGAATTCACCAGGTATTAAGAACTACCTTACTATTTCTCTTTTGACTGGAGATTACCTGGTGAATTCATTGTCACTTGGTTAGTAAAGCTATCAAATGATACTGATTTTAAGACCTTATGTTTCAAGTACTCTCAAAATAAAGTTCATAAATCAACAAATGCTTACTCTCCGTAGTAGGGTAGTGCCGTCAGTGTTGATGGGTGCCCCGTAGGTATTTCTTAAGGTTCTTTGCAGCGTCCCTTTGGCCTAGATGCAACTACTTGTAATTCTTTTACTATGCCTTTGTTCATATTTTCTTTCTTCCATCATATTTTTACCCTCTCCTAACACATGCTTAAACATTATTCTCAGCGCTGAATGACCTCACAGGTCCAAGCTCTTGGCCATTATCGTAAATTTTATAATCCAGTTCCAATTCCAGCAAATGCTTGCTAAAGGTTAGAACAAGTGAAACACTGAAGTGTATATAAGGCTAACCAACTTTTTGCAAGTTGCTCACTCACTTTCAGGAATTAGATGAAAAATGACTGGACAGATCCGAAAAAGTGGTTTTACTAATCATGACCCTATTACGGTAACTCTCGCTAAAATTAATTCAACGTTCTGGTTCTACAGTATGGCTATTGGGACCCTTCCAACTTCCTGGAGTTCGGTCATCTTCTCTGTTAGACTTGGGAAAATTCTTTTGACGTTACTCTTGATGTCTCCGAGGCTCGACCTAAGGTGCTATCTGGCATAAGGCTCTGCAAGCGAAAATATGTTCAATCTCCAAGTCTAATTGCTTGTACCTGTTGATAGTAATGGTGAGCAGTGTGCATATTGTCATCTCTAAAGTGTTCCATAATTTCCAGTTTTCTCATCTACGACAAATCTACAAGTCCAGTTGTTGATGGTGATGGTGGGCTATGTAGTGGATTTTCTCATCTCTAAAGGATTCCTTAGTGATTTGTGCTTTCGCCACTCTGAGTTTAATTTCTGGCAGCCACTCTTCTGTCTACTTGATTCAGGGAGATTGAAAAGTTAATTGCATTTTTCCTCCTCACTTCTTCCAAACTTTGGAATGGTCATCCTGAATCCGTTTTCACTGGTTCAAAACCTAAACCACACCTGTAACGTCCCAGATTTATAGCCTATAACCACATCTATTTGTTGTGGCCATCTTTTTTTATCAATTTTTCCTATGTTTGTATGTATAATGTATGTATGTATATTCCCCTATATATATATATATATATATAAATATATATATTACTATATATATATATATATATAGGTAAATGGAGCAGCTGCTAGCCGTTTGATTAACGTAATTATTAAAAGTCAAGGCAGGAAACCTGTTTGACTTACTGTAGAGCGTATGTTATTGAGATTTCGTCCAATATGAATGAGAATTCGGCCTTCATTTGACTGGTATAAAACACATAATGGAGGTTTTGATTATATATATATATATATATATATATATATATATATATATATATATATATATATATATATATATATATATATATATATATATATATATATATATATATATATATATATATATATATATATATATATATATATATATATATATATATTTATATCATATATTCATATTAGCATGATAAAAGGCTATTCCTCCTCTATAACAATGGGATCGAGACACAAGGCTGCCTAAATGCTGTAAATTACTTGTTTAACCTTCCCTAATTCCTAGTTACTCGATGGGGAGGCGGACATAATAGTTGAATTCATTCATGATAATGGCATTACATTTTATTTTTAAATAACATAAATTACAAAAAACGGTATAAATTTAAATTTAAAAATTAAGCACAATGGATTACAAATAAAAAAATTAAAAATAGAAGGGACAATTAAAAGGACAACATAAAAAACAAAAACAAAATCTCTCTAAAACTATACAATATAAAAAAAATAAAAAGTAAAAATTCCAGACTTACCTATTCAGTGGCAATGTTAAAACTGAACAGAAAACGAAAACTAACGATCGGACGTTCTGGGATTTGACTGTTTAACAAGGGGACGAGTCGTTTAATCATTAATGAATTACAAAATGGAAATGGCTGCTAGAGGGGACTGAAAAATCCTTATTTTTCAATTGAAGTTTTACACATTCTAGAGTGATTTCTTTATGAAAACTCTGGGTTTGTAATTTTACTGCCCCATAGCTTACCTGTCTTGAGAGTCAATACCAAGCCTCCTGGTGGATCAATATAAGTTCCTAAATTACATTTAGGACACGTATAGGGTATGAAATTTATATAAGATATATAAACGGTCTTTGCCGAAAATAAAGACCCGATGGTGAGAAAACAGGTGTCAGCTTAAGATGGCTCCAAACTTACTTTGGATCTGTTGTGAAAAGTTTTTCCCATTATCAAATAAAATGGGTTTAGCCCCTAATGCTTCAATTTAGCTACACTGTAAATTATAGGTTTGAGGAGAAGTACTTGTCTAGCAAGCGTTAATCTTAAAAAGACTAGTTCATAGGGCTGCAGTTTTTCCTTAAAATATGTACATAAAAAAAAGGCGATCTCATCTTGGAATAAAAAAATCAGAGGTTAGAGAGCCCTGTGGAGGAGAGTAAAACAGAATTAATTTTAAAGTTAAAAGAACAAAAATATAAAATTTGACCCTATAAACGTTCTTTTTATAAAAATCGTATATGTTAAAAATATTGTTTTTTTATAAGAACTAGGACGTATAAAAAGAAAGCTGATTTTCGTTTTCTTTTTCTAGGGTAAATAACATTATGATGTTGTAAATTTAGAAAATCAAAAAGGAATCATTATCATAATTATGTCTAAAATGGGCAAAGGTATCATGAACATACCTTACATAAAAAGCAATATTCATCATCTGAAGTGCTCCTCATGGTTTCTGTTTCTTAGTACGAAATAAAGCTTTGTATATATAATTGATTTTGCGATAAAAAAAGTTCTATTAGTCCACCTTATATGGCTCAACTCTCTCTCTCTCTCTCTCTCTCTCTCTCTCTCTCTCTCTCTCTCTCTCTCTCTCTCTCTTTCATAATGTTATGGGATTCTGAAATGGCAGAAGAAATAATAGGTTGTTGTGCTAAAGTGAGATCAATTTTTCTATTTGGGAAAGTACCATCGAAACCTATTATGTAAGTAGGACACAGACGAATGGTCCTCAGGTAGTAGGAAGGAAGTTTTTTATTTTTCCCTCTTGTCCCAAACTGTACATAGAAATACGGCGGATCTAATTGTGGGGTCAGTTTTTTTTCCTTTCCCAGCTTTTCTTGACAATGGATTCTCGCGTGTTTGTGTGATCTCTCTCAGTTTGCTTTTCCACTTTCGTTCTCTCTCTCTCTCTCTCTCTCTCTCTCTCTCTCTCTCTCTCTCTCTTTGGGATTCTCTCTCTCTCTCTTTCTCAGTTTTCTTCTCTCTCTCCTAATTTCACTTTTCTCTCTCTTTCTCTCTGTGTGTTTTTTTTTGCTTTTCCACTTTCGTTCTCTCTCTCTCTCTCTCTCTCTCTCTCTCTCTCTCTCTCTCTCTCTCTCTCTCTCTCTCTCTCTCTCTCAGTTAGAACTGAAACATAATCAAGAGTGATATTTTCCGTTTTTGGAAATTTGAGAGTAGGAGGATATGGAACCTTTGATGTTGACCAAGAATTTTATTGTTATTATACAGAAGATGAAGCCTATTCATATAGAACAAGCTTCCGAAGAATATGGTGCTCATTTGGAAACAAGAGGAGGTAAAGGGAAATACAGAGTGAAGAGATTTCACTAATAAAAAAGAAAAAGTAACTTAATAAATAGATAAAAATGTATTAAAAATGCAAGGGTTATCGGTATTAATGGCGCTCTTCCATTGAGTAGTCAGTTGCGTGAAAGGTTTTTGCTTAACCTGTGGCGCACGGATAGGCAATAAAAGGAGAACTGGACTGGAATATTAAATTTAGACCAAAGTCCAAGGGTAAGGACTTATGAGGACATTCGGCGCTGAAAGGGAAATTGAGAGTGAAAAGGTTTGAAAAATGTAGCAGAAGGAAAACCTCCCAGTTGCACCGTGGAGCAATTATTAGGGGAGGGTGGAGAGTAAGATGGAAGATAGAGAATATTAACGGAGGCACAGTTAGTGGAATGAAAGTGGTTGTAGCTAAGGGCCGAAGGGACGATGCAAAGAACCATCAATAGCACCTACAGTTCACCACATGAGCTGCACAGAGAGCACTAGTTCCTATGGGGAAAAGAGGAGAGAATGTGGAATGAAAGGTTAGGCGAAGATCGTGTCAAGACGATATACAGATAGATAGCGCAGGTATTGCAAAGAAACTGATTAAGGTAAAGTTCGACAGCGAGGCTCATTTACTGCACATTGGAGCTTCTACTGATCAGCGAATCTGGCTGCTCTCGGCAGGAAAAGGGGACTGAAATCATTCAGTTAAAGTTAATCATTATTCATTGTAAATTATGGAAGTTCGCCCTTTGCATAAAGTAAGTGGGACACGAATTACAACAGCGAATGGTAATAATTCTTCTCGGGACGCTGGTAGGAATTATTAACGTTTAATGAATGCAGGTATTCAGGAATCCCCCACCCCCTCTGTTGCCATTTACTTTAATCAATAAGATGCTGAAGATAAAACCGTGGTTTACTTTTAGATGCTGAACATAAAACCGATTCTAGATTCTACTGCACGCATGCGTGAGATTTGAGCTTTGCACGTTCAGATACCTCCACACGCACACACACACAGTATATATACATATATATACATATATATGTATATATATACACACACACACACACACACACACACACACACACACACATATATATATATATATATATATATATATATATATATATATATATATATATATATATATATATATATATATATATATATATATATATGTAATTTTATCACACCGTGATTTATATACATTTATGAAGCTACAGATGTCGCTTAATATCTAATTCACGTTACTTAGAGAATATCCCCAATATGATAAAAATTTCATAATAAGAGTTGCGTGTTCCAAACGTATCTTGGTGGAGGTGGGTTAATGCCAAAGCTAAGTACGATTTCCCCGCTCTCGACGGGTAAATAAGTACGGCAGATTCGGCATTAACTTTTACCTCTCTTGGTGGCTCCATGGTTTTACCGTCGAATGGAGTCGTTGGTAGGTACTGTGTCGAAGGAGCGAGACCCACCAGTACCGATCCATTTCTCATTTTAAAAAAATTCCCCTTTGGTGATAATTCCCCATCGGGGATATTCCCGAGGTAGCGTGAATTGGATATTAAGCGACATTCGTAGCTTCATGAATATATATATATATATATATATATATATATATATATATATATATATATATATATATATATATATATATATATATATTCTTCTTTTAACGTGCTTTTTTCCCATTTTTGTATGGGGTAAGCACAATGCCTTCTTTTGGAGGACTTTTGATTTGGCTTTGGGGTAGACCGTAGTCTCGATCGGCTGCCCTGCCTGACATCGCTTAGACCCCGTTAGCGTATGGTACATGTATCATACCAGACCCAACGCCCTTTCTCCCAGCAGCAAGAAGTTGCGCGGGTAGGTCGAGAGTTCGAGACGTGTGAGATGTTTATGTTTTTAGAAGATGTTGGAGTGGCTTTGTTTTGTGTGTGTATTTAGTCTGTAACACCCATTTGCTTTTTAAGCAAACCTATCTGTTGATTACATACATAATCCCGGGGTGTATACACGGATAGCAAAGTGTCCGCCTCTCTTCGGCTGCGGATTTGAACCCAGCCACAGACCTCTATGAAGTCCAAAGCTGCTGCTGTAACCGACTGTGCCATCGAGGGCCCATTATATATATATATATATATATGTATATATATATATATATATATATATTTATATATATATATATATATATGGTTGTGTGTTATGTAAGTTTTTATATATATATATATATATATATATATGATTATATGCATAATCTCAGATAAAGTAGCTCTCTCTCTCTCTCTCTCTCTCTCTCTCTTCTCTCTCTCTCTCTCTCTCTCAGGTTATACGCAACAGAAAAGGCCCTTGTTAATTTTAGTATTAGTAATTTAGCATGTACGTTTGTGCACACAGAAACGGGCCCATGCTGCCAGAAAAACTGAGTGAAATGGCTGGCCAGTTTGGGAAAGAGAGAGTAAAATCGCAAGTTTGAAATTCGGGCACGTCTATTTATTTATTTTTATTTTTTTTTTTTTTTGAGAATTCGTGGCTGATTCGACCCCGAACTGAAAAAGTTTCTATTTATTTTCTGCTCGAATTCGATGTTCTTGATGTAAACGTACCCAAAATTCACCAGGATATCAATAAATTAAGAGGATATTGTGAAAAGCAAATAAATTTAACTTTTCACAATAATATATATATATATATATATATATATATATATATATATATATATATATATATATATATATATATATATATATATATATATAATATATATATAATGTATATAAACACTACCTTTAGGAATTATCTTCCCATGACGAGATACACGAAACCCATTTGTTTAATTGATTTGTCTTTTTTTTATTCTTTTATGTGCCTCGCTGTCGAACTTCTCAGTTCCAGAGGTCCTTTATTCCTTACACCACTGGACTGTGGAACTGCCTCCCTGAGGATGTCTTGCAGTTGGAACTTCAGAACTTCAAGCGAAAATGCAATGCATTGCAACCCTGATACAATTCCCTTTGTATTTTAAGATTTTACTTACATTTTTATCTATTCATTTATTAATCGATTATTTTTTCTTCTTTAATAAGTAAAATCTTCGTTCTGTATTTCCCATTACCTTCTGTTACTCCTTTGTAATGAAGACCATATTCTTTGGAAGCTGGAATTTCAAGTCAGTGGCTCTTGTGGGATGAATAGGGTTCATCTTCTGAATGATAATAATAATAATGAAATTCAGAGCATCATATATACATTTCCCCAGTACAAGCGCCTCTGTTTCTGATGGAACTACTCGCTTTTCTTCCTTTCTTTTTTGCTTTTCCAAGCTCGGCGCTGAAATTCCGGACAATCCTGCGCGATTTCGGGAGACGAATGGTTCCCCAGAGATCGTGGAATGCTCGAATTGGTCAGTCTGGCTGAGCAATCTTGCTGATTGAAAGTCGCCCCTTTAGAAATTCGTCTAGATTTGAAATTGTTTCCTGGGGCTGCGGTTTCATGCAATGCATGTTTATATATACTTATATAAACGTTTGTGTAATATATATAAGTTAAGGATACCTTAGTTTTACTCCACTGAGCTGATTAACAGCTCTCCTAAGGACTGGCCACGACTTATTTTACCCATTCTTATTTCCGAAATTATAGCGAGAAATGAATTTCTATCACCTGAAATAAATTCCTCTAACTCTTCATCAGCCGGCTGCTGGTTTCAACTCCGGCATCGAATGACGGTCTGAAGCTCAACCGACTCACAATAAAGGGCTAAACGTTTGTATATATATATATATATATATATATATATATATATATATATATATATATATATATATATATATATATATATATATATATATATATATATATATATATATATATATCTGTAATTATAGGTCTGTATCGGATAATTGTGTTTATGGGTCTTTACGTTACCGTACAGATAGGGTAGACTTGCATTATATGAACGAAACCTGCCAATCATATCCTGATTTTTTCCAAAAATTACTTTCATTTGTTTGTGAAATTCACTATTAACTCTCTCTAATGGGTTAGATAACAAAGGTTCATACGTACTGACATCGCTTAACAAATCATTCATATTATATAAATACATTTCTATAATCAGTACAGTTGTTAGTGTCACATATGCTTTATCTAAATTCCTTGTCTCACTGTTACAGCCGTTAGTTGGCACAATTTTCAAGTCCCATATCATAAATTCTGTGGATTTTGTTAATAAGCTTTAAAAATGTAAGCTTGCGGACGATGAAATTATGGTTAGTTTCGACGTAAGTAGCTTGATCACTTGAGTACCCGTTAATGATGGTCTGGATTTTTTGAAATGTGAGCTACTGTAGATAAATATGCTTTTACTTTACCAGTTAGTGTTATTTTACAATTAATTAGACTTTGCATAATAGATGCTTGCTTTGTTTTCAGTGGTGAATATTTTAGACAGAAATTTGGTATGCAGATGGTGAATTGCCTTTCACCTGTTCTTTCTAACATTGACATGGAATTTTATTAGTGTAGGCTGGCGAATTCCATTTTACCCGACAATATACTTTGGTTCCGTTATGTTGACGACATATTTATTATTTGGAAAATTCACTTGGACATAGACCTCACATTAACACATTTGAATGGGTTAGTACCTTCGATCCAATTTACTGTTGAGAAGGAAGAAAATAAGAGTATATCTTTCTTGGATGTTAAAGTCATTAGAAACAAACAACAATACTTTAAAGTTTAAAGTACACCGAAAAGATAGCAACAACAATCTGATTATGAATGCGAGATCTTTCCACAATAAACAAGTAAAGGTCAGGAATAAGATCTATGTTTTTTAGAACTCTTCATCTAGTCAGCCCTGAATTCTTTGATGACGAAATAGATGATATATATATATATGGATTGTGTCTTAAGCACAACTTTACTTTACATGATATAGAAGAGTGTTCCTCGCTAGCCAAAAAATCTTTTTATTCCACTGGCGGAAATAGGAATTTTGATAGCAACATCCTGTGTTTGCCATACGTGCCAGCCTTCGACCATATTATCCACCCTCTTAAATGATTAAATGTGACTGTTGTATTTTCCTATCACAATACCATTGGCAGAACTTTAATAAGAAACAGCCCCATATACGACAATGGGGTAGTATACAAAATTCCTTGTGGTTGCAATATAAATTTTATATTGGACAATCAGCAAAAACTGTTGGGAAACGAATTGCACAACCTAAGTTTAGTACCGCTACTGATCAAAGTAAACATGCTAGAGAATGTTTTTATCCAATTCAGCGGTCTCAAGCAAGAATCTTGTTCAGAAACAATAATTTTATAGAAAGAAATCTAATAAGTTAAGTATACCTTAGTTTAACCAGACCACTGAGCTGATTAACAGCTCTCCTAGAGAGGGCTGGCCCGAAGGATTAGATTTATTTTACGCGGCTAGGAACCAATTGGTTACCTAGCAACGGGATCTACAGCTTATTGTGGAATCCGAACCACATTATAGCGAGAAATGAATTTCTATCACCAGAAATAAATTTCTCTAATTCTTCATTGGCCGGTCGGAGAATCGAACGCGGGTCCAGCAGAGTGCTAGCCGAGAACGATACCAACCCGACCAATACGGAACTACAAGAAATCTAATAGAAACGGCATGTATTCAGTATAGTGAAAACAATATCTTTAATGGCAGTATAGGCTTATTCAAGACAGACCCGCTCTTTCTGCATATCATGAAAAACCAGTACAAATTTTCTAATATAATGACTTAGGTATTCACTTAATTACCTGTTTAGCCTCATTACTGTAGACTGTTAACATTTTGTGTTGGACGAACTATGTACTAGACAATTTATATTCTATATTATCCCAACAACAGCTGTAAGAACCGGTTACCATTTTTACTTGTTTATGTTTTATGTAAGTCTTAAGTCAAATGTAAACATATGTCCGCTATATCTTTTTCTTAAACTGATTAGTCAATAAAGTTCCCTGGAAGAGGCCTGATGGAAGGCGAAACTGTTGGGACAAATTAAGAACTCTATTTCCTTTTTCCTCTGGTTTCTCCTTCGTTTTCATTGTGGAGTACATCGATACACACACACACACACACACACACACACACACACACACACACACACATATATATATATATATATATATATATATATATATATATATATATATATATATATATATATATATAGAAGGGAGTTTAGAATATGAATAAAAATCGAGATAGGAAAATTGTAAAAAATAAAAGAAAGGGCAAGCTTGCCAAATTACCACAAACAGACAATAATCAGAAATAAGAGTCTCAGATTACACGAAAATAATTGAAACATTATGAATCACATCAAACCCAGTTCCCAAAGGAGAGTTGAAAGCCTTGCTTTCAGTCAACAGCTGACACGCACGGAGACTTGGCACACTTCATGGAAAATCTCGACCATATACTGTAATTCAGTACTCCGCCTGTCTAAACAGTCTATGTACACTTTCTCTCTCTCTCACTGTATCTCTCTCTTTCTTCCTCTCTTTCTATTACTGCATCTCTCTCTCTCTCTCTCTCTCTCTCTCTCTCTCTCTCTCTCTCTCTCTCTCTCTCTCTCTCTCTCTCTCTGATAATATTATCAGCATAAGTACAAATCCAAAAGCTCAGATTAAAACTTTGAACAAAATCATTTTATATTTAATAATTTCTGGCATTACAAAAGGGCCTACGGCCAAGAGGGACATATAACAAAATTTCTGCTGCTTTATAGCGGGACCAGAGATAATTTTGGTGGGGGGAGTGAGGTGGCCCCTAGAATGTACCAAGTCATTATTTTCTTGTTTATAAATTGGTCAGTTAACTAGAATTAATGATGGTACCGGCGTAATCATTTATGCAAATTATGCTAATCGAAATTAAGCTATTGTATAATTAACACTCAGTTTAATTTAATTGGCTTTTTAAAATTCCATCAATATTTAAATCAGAGTAACAAATCTGATCATTCTTGCCAGATACACTCTAACACAGTGTAGTCATTCGGTTGGTAATTCAAATTAGAGTAACAGTTTTGATAATTCTCTCCAGAAATACTCTAACAGTGCATAGTCATTCAGTGGCTAATGCCTTCAAAGTGACAGGTATCTGTATATAGAAACCACTTGAAGGGGATAGGCCTCTAGATCACTGGTAATCAACTCGATTTAAGTCCTGGACTACCAGGCCAATTAAAAAGATATATCGTGGACCATTTATTTTCCCAGCTACGAAAAATAACGCATAGGCTATAAACATTTTGGATTAAAATATATTACGACACGAGATTTACAATCTGCAGATTGTCATTATATTTTTAATAGGAATTATATAATAAAAATATAATTGACCATTCCATTTTTGAATAAATATAAATAAAGCATAAACGATATCTATTTCGGATTGAAATATATTTCTTACATGAGAATTGCAACTGAGTACTGTCATTATATATATTTTTTTAACACGAATAATATAGTAAAATAAATGGTCAGTTATTCACAATTATTTAACTGGATAAAACTGTTCTCAGCGCATTTCACTGAATATGAATATATATGTACTAATCTCCAGTTTATTACCAAAAATAGTGAATGTAGCATGAGTCTTAAATGGAGAAACAAATCCACAGTTATGTACGGATACATATATTTAAAAAAATGATTTCATTATTATTATTATTATTATTATTATTATTATTATTATTATTATTATTTGAAAAAATATTCATAGTAGCATGAGTCTTAAATGGAAACAAATCCACAGAGCCTTCGGGAATCTGTTCGATTCCCTTTGAAAAGGGGATAGAGCAGATTCCCCAAAGCTCTCTGTAGAGATTTATTTCGAAATATATGTACCCATACATAACTGTGGATTTGTTTCTCCATTATTATTATTATTATTATTATTATTATTTTTTTTTTTTTTTTTTTTTTTTTTTTTGGGGGGGGGGTCTATCACAGTCATCCTATTCGACTGGGTAGTTTTTATAGTGTGGGGTTCCGGGTTGCACCCTGCCTCCTTAGGAGTCCATCACCTTTCTCACTATGTGCGCTGCTTCTAGTAGCACACTTTTCTGCATGAGTCCTGGAGCCACTTCGGCATCTAGTTTTTCCAAATTCCTTTTCAGGGATCTTGGGATCGTGCCTAGTGTTCCTATGATTATGGGTACAATTTCCACTGGCATGTTCCATAGCCTTCTTATATCGATTTTCAGGTCTTGATACTTATCAGTTTTTTCTCTTTCTTTCTCATCTATTCTCGGTGTCCCATAGTGTTGCCACATCAATAATCGATACTTTCTTCTTGATTTTGTCAATCAACGTCACGTCTGGTCTATAGGCACGTGTCACTCTATCTGTTCTGATACCATAGTCCCAGAGGATCTTTGCCTGATCGTTTATTATTATTATTATTATTATTATTATTATTATTATTATTATTATTATTATTATTATTATTATTATTATTATTCAGAAGATGAACCTTATTCATATGGAGCATGCACACCATAGGGGCCACTGACTTGAAGTTCAAACTTCCAAAGAATATTAGGGTGTTCATTTGAAATAAGTAACAGAAGGTAACAGGAAATAAAAAGAGAAGAGATCAATAAATCAACATAATGATAAATACATAGGTAAAAATGTGAGTAAATAATCAAATATAAAGAGAATTGCTTTAGGGTAGTAATGGTCTGCATCTTCGCTTGAACTTTGGATCTTGATGAGGATTATCAATATGCCAATATTCTTAATTAAAAAGAAAGGCGTACAGGACAAGCAGCCCAGTGTATATCACATTTTTCTCTTTTTTTTTTTTTTTTTTTTGTTTGCCCAGACCAAAGGAAGAAGAAAAAGGAAAAGGAGGGAAGAATAAGAAAACTCGATGGTCTAGTAACTTTTTGAGAAGATCAATCTTAGTGCAAACAAAAACCTTCAGAAGACTTTGAGAATAACGAGAAATTAATGTCTGCACGAAAGGCATGTAGAGAGAGAGAGAGAGAGAGAGAGAGAGAGAGAGAGAGAGAGAGAGAGAGAGAGAGAGAGAGATCTTGTTTAAAATGAACGTTTATAAAAGATATGGAGAGAAAGATTACTTTGGTATAACTGGAGTAATATGAATGGATTATCTTTTTTTAAGGAAAGTGGGCATAACACCTTCAATCTCGTTTTCTATTTGTACTTCTGTTTTTCTGTTCCCAGTCCTTCATTTGGTATCAGTGTTTTGAGCAGGGCTTGTAGTCTCCCCTTAAACAACGGTATTTCAGTCAGTGAAGTGAGTATGAATGTGTTAGTGATTATATATACATATATGGGTAGTGCCGACGGTGCACCTCACGAGTGACACAGTAGGCATTACTTAAGGTTCTTTGTTTCGTCCCTTCGGCCCCTAGCTGCAATGGGAGATACAGAAAGAGGAGATCGAAGGTCAGTCCATAGAATTATTACAGTAAAATAAAATCGTGGAAGTTTGTCACCGCTCTTAGCTTCACTCTGGAGTGAAAATGAATGCTCAAGAAACCGCGACTTTGTAACGGAATCAACTTGAGTGGAATCGTTCATTTCTTACTTTTCACTCTTCTTATCTTTGTTAACAGGCGCCAAGATAACGTATAACTTCTGATTGGAGCTTTTTATTGATATCTTGCTTTTCTTTGAGTAAACCCTGTCTTTGACCTTACCTACATCTGAGACTATGAAGACAGGCAAATTTAGGGTCCTTTGGAAAGGGAACACGGATGTAATGAGGCATTTCTCCATCACTGGATTCTTCTGATTTAATTTTGACCACTTTTAAAGGATTTCGGTTGGCTGACCTTGCCAATAAAACTGGTGGCTTTCGTAGTTTTATTTTTTTGAAGGTTATACTCAGAAATCTGTCATGTTTTTAGTCTGTTTTTTAAATATTTGTTACCGCCTGGGAATGTTTTTGGTAAAATGCTTTGGTTATTTCTATTGCAAGGACAGGAGTAATTAAAATTTTATATCAAAACATTATTATCCACAATAATTTGCCTTTCAGATCCGTACCTTATAACACAGTGGGCTTCAAATGGCTTCGATAAACAAACCCATGGAAGCTTTTGCAGCAGAGGGATACCACCGGACTAATGATTTCTTTCGCTCTTTAATTCGCGTTCTCAGCCAAAATAAACTGAAGTAGATGCATTTCACAGACGCATAAAATGCGACTCACTTCTCAATTAGTCCCAGTGATAGGGAGAGGGACTGGTTGGAAGGGGAGCCAAAAATCATTGCAAATTATTTGTTCATTTTGTGCGGACGGTAAAGGCTCAGATGGAGTTGCCAATTTCCATAAAAAATCTAAATTTTAAACGAGTTTTCTTTTTGTCAGCCGAGTAGGAACACTTAAAGTTTTTTTTTTTTTTTCCAGCTCGATGTGTATTCAGGATATTGACAAATATATCTTACGTAGCTGAGCTGGTAAGGTGCATCTAATCGACTGGATGTAGCGTACATGGAAGGACCTGGCAACCGCATTCATAAACTCGTGCGTAGGGCCTTGCAACGAGCTCGATATTGCCCTATACGGCTGATTTATTGCGTGGAGGTCGGCCGCCAGTTCCATATTACCCCATTAATATGCTTGCGAATCACTGCATGCAAGCGTAGCCTCCGCCAATGGAATTGTTTTTTGTTCAAACAGGATTAGTATAAACTTTTCTTTGTTGTTAAGAGAACCTGTCCTTAAAGAAATTTAGTAATTGCCCGGTTTCTAAAATCACTCTTACATTTCACTCCGCTATAAAAAGAAAAGGATATGCAGGCATTTATTGTGAAGGTGAAGAGCTTTTTAAGCACATTTCTTTGTTCATATAAAGTAGAAGTATTTCATTTGTAACGAACGTTTGCGTTATGATAAGAAGAGTGAAAAAGTTGTTTGGAGAGGGCCGAGGAAAGTAAGATGGAAGAAAAACAAATGGACGGAGGTACAGTAAAAGGAATGAAGGGGGTTGCAGCCGAGGGGCGCTGCAGAAAACCTCAAGTAATGCCTACACTGCAGCGCGTGAGGCGCACTGACGGCACTACCTCCCTACGGGGTTTTTGTTATGGGTTTTCCAGGACCCAACGTATCCGAGCCGTATGAATGAAAGCCTCACCACAAACAGATGAGACCGGGAAGTATGATATGAAAGGTTTCCGCGTCTGCTTAGAACGCTTTCCTTTTTTTTTTTTTTTAAATCGCCTCATAGTACACTGACTCCGGCCAGTAGGTCCCACAATGAATACAGAATACACGTGTTCGTTCTAAGATTACTGCGTATTCACTGAGCTCTTATAGTACAGGAAGGATTAATATACTAATCCTGAGTACAGGGATGGCAAAACCGCCGCTCACGAGCCACATACGGCTCTCTGACCATTGATATGCGACTCGTGGAAAAGTCCAGAGAATTCGAATATTCTAGAAATTTATATATTATATATAAGAAAGAAATTTTCACGAGGAAAGGAATTCCTTTTTCCCGTGATAGTGAGAAAGGTCTTTATTTCGTGCGCTACAGGCACATCAAGAGAATATTTTATTGATGGTAGCGTAGTCTGGAAAAAAAAAATACTTCTTTTATTCTCCAGTGCTAATTTCCTTTGGATTGTGCTTTACTGTGTGCAAATACAATTAGCATTCCGGGTTGTTTTGCATCAGGAGGTCCTTCGTTATAACGCTTTCTACTCTGAGAGCGAGAGAAGCGACATAACGTTTCCCAGGAAGAAATGGGCTTCCTTTGTTGGGTAGATTAAGGAGAAGAAATGAGAGGAAAATGATGTCTGTGTATTTTTTCCTCTTGTCAGGGCATGGTGACATAACGGGGTGATAAAAAGGGGAGTAGGCTTTGTGCGTTCTCGGGGAGAGATTTTTTTTAATCCTAAGACTTCCCTGTTCCCTATAACAATAGCTGAAAGAAAAATAGTGCCTGAAAAGCTCAGATGTAAGGTACTAGACGGATGTAGGGAGTGTTGCGGTTTTGTTCGGTCATGATTGCCTGCCCTCATTTATATAACATCATCGCAGTTAAACTCAGTTATAAGAGCTGCACTGTACGCTGACATGATTCAACATTCCTAAGAATGATGGTCACATTCTGAACCCTTTCTTACTAATTAAATTTACTTTCTGTTTTCACTTTTATTTCACCAAAGTGATGATGAAACTATTAACTATAAAGGAACTTTGGCTCTCTTTGCATTTTTGCTGCTGGGTTCTAATTTTTTCAATGGGACCCTCTCTACTATTAACTTCTCTCTCTCTCTCTCTCTCTCTCTCTCTCTCTCTCTCTCTCTCTCTCTCTCTCTCTCTCTCTCTCTCTCTCTAACGTAAAGCTATATGCTCCTTGTTTAGTCAGTTGTATCAGTTGCATTAAAAAGAGAATTGTCTCTAAAGTCTGTTTCAGTGCCATGGGCATTGAAATAATAGTTTCTTTTATGGAGTTGGACACAGCTTATTCTCTCCACACTCCTGCGTCAGCCTGGTACTCCTTCACTCTCGTTACTCTCTGCACTCCTCTGTCGTTTACACTTTCTGTTCTAAAGGGGACTCGGTTACCATGTGAAGCGCAGCCAAGGCTTAGACCAGTGACTCCAACTATAGAGCCTTTTAGTCAAGGAGGCATTTTTATCAACAACCATCCACCACCTTCCCCAGGAAGAGCTAACAGAATTTTTGAGTCATTTAATGTAAACGATTCTTGCAACAACAGAATTTCCCCCTCCTTGGATTCTGTATAAAATACGCCTCAGTCCACACTCGTATTATCTATCCAAAGGTTTTGCATATATCCCTGAGCATTATTAACAAAATACAACGAAGCATAGAAGACTATGCAGTCTGCACTGACAGACCAAATCTTCTCTGTTTTAGGGTTAGCTGCAATATATTCTAGTGAAACTAGCCTGTTTTCATCACCCAGTAATGCTTGTTTTTATAATGGGAGCGTCAGTGAAATGGTCACCACAGAAATTTGCGATTTTCAGTGACTCTAGAAGTGCTTTAGAAGCTCATTAAAATTATTATCCCAAAAACTTCTTATGCTCAACAAAGTAAGTTTTCATTTTGGTATAAATTCTGAAATTTGTTGGGTCCCTGCCTGTGTAGGCACTAAAGAAAATGAGGTTGCTCATAGGGAGGCCAAAGCTGGTTAGTTGGTTAATGTGGCTTTTCCTTAGCAACATTCACTTCAGCGTGTGACGCCTCTGCCTACATGAGTTGGGGTAGAAGAGACTCTTTAGTCTTGGTGGGCAACCCTTCTAGGAGAATTTTACTCTGAAGGCAAACCTTGTTTTCCAACCTTTGACTGTACCATAGCCATTGTACGGTGGCCTTCCATGGTCTTCGGTTTGAGTTCACTTGCTTTAGGGTACAATCAGGCTTTTGTCCTCTTTTTTTCACTTTCCTGTTTTTTTTTTTTTAAATGTGTGTAGGGCAGGCTGATGAAAAAAAACAAAAGTTGCTTGGTGGATTTAATGACATATGATCATCTTTATTCATCCTTATAATGAAATGATTGTTAATACTGTAAACACTGTTGTTGTTGTTGTTGATTGTCTTTTTTTTTTTTTTTTGGTTTCTGCTATGTTGTTGTTATGAATTCATTTATTAGTTTTGTGTCTAATTTCATGTTGCTAATCTTTATTCTTTCTGGAGACATTGAGGAGAATCCTGGGCCTGCTACTCATTACTGTAAGAAAAATTGCTGCGTACTTTACTCAAATATTTGAGGCTTTAGGTCGAATTTTCTTGATCTCCAGGATTGTGCCTTTAACTACGGTTTGATGATTTTATCTGAGACTCCTGTAAGTAGTAACAAGTCAAAAGTTTAATTTTTAATCACAAGGTTCGATGGCCTTGACTTTATTTATCGTTGTAACATCCCACGTATGCAAGGTATGGATTTATACTCAAGGTCTGGATGGCCAGTTAATTGTCATAAGAACTTGGGAGTAGTTGCCATGTAGTTCCTTGTTTTAAGATTTCCAGTAAGTTCTGCAATGTTTATGCACTTGCTTTTTACTGCAATCCAAATATTGACTATTCTATATATGGCTGTCTCTTGGAGAGGATTAGTATGGCTCAGTCACAGGATTCAAAGAACAGTGAGTGGTTTAATTAAAATGCCACAAATCAACATGTTTGGTCTACTCCTGAGCTCTGTGCATCTTCCAATTTTTTCCAGCTAATTGAGGAACCCATACATATTTCTGGTAACAGATTAGACCTCATATTCACAGATGTTCTAGCTATAGCCAAGTCCAAGGTCTGTGGGTATATTGGCACTCCCAACCATTGTGCCATTGAGATGGATGTATCTATTGATCAGTATATTCCTAATTCCACTTTTGGAAAAACGGTCTGGTTGAAATCTAAAGCCAATTTGGATTGCATTATTGAGGCTTGTCAGGCACTTATTATTTCAGATGCTATATCAAATTCAGATCCCAAGAAGAAGTTAAATGAAAAACTGATGGCTATTTTCGTAAGGTATGTCCCTAGAAAGAGCATCAAATTCTGGACAAATGACAGCTATGGTTTGATCATACATGTATGCGAACTTAACATGGCAAAAAGACCAAATTCAACGCATGGAGACGAAAAAGTTCACGTGTAAATATTTTGTTAAGTCTCACCGCGCTGTGAATGGACAGCAGGGAGAAATTGCAATAATTCCTTGAAGAGAAAACTTGAAAGAATTACTCAGTCTCATCTTTGGTGGACCAAATTGGCATCTGTCTTTGGGGCAGGAACATCTTCCATTCCACCACTGCTAAAAGATGACTGTAC
>NW_027100719.1:747077-757077 GCF_040412425.1 Macrobrachium rosenbergii | reverse complement strand
AGAGGACTTTACCGTAACTTTGTTTCCAGCGCAGCGCAGAAAGGGGTCCGTGGATGACTTGCGATTTCCGAGGGCGAGTTCTTCCACGTGTTAGGATGCAAGGGCAAGGCGATGGGGACTTCTCGAAAAAGAGCAACGCGTGGGAATTTCACGAAGGGCCGGGCAATGTCATGTGGGGCATCCAGCAGGTCAACGGTGGAGCGAACAAGGGCTCGCAGTCGAAGGGCATGAGGAGAAGGTATACTTTGAAAGGGCCACGTGGTTAGGATGCAAGGGCATCGATGGGGCCCGGTGTTTGAGGACGTCTTCACTTCATATCGTCCAGCGCGCGTGTGTAAGAAAGAGGCCTCGTTTTTTCTGCTTTTATCTCCTCCTATGGGGCAGGGGCACTTCAACATATAATTTGTTGAATCATCTTCAGCTGATGCCTGCAGGGGAGTTTTGCCTGTAAAAACGACCAGACAGAGATCACTTTTGCTTCTAAGAAAGATCTGCTTAAAGGAGTGGCCTTAATCTTTTTAAACCCTTGTATTCTGACCGTGAAGTCGATAGACAGATGGTCTATCGATCGAGCGGCTTGCAGTAAATGAAGACAACAAAACAAACAACAAAAAAGAAAAGGGGAGGCAATTTGCTAGTGAGTTCTTGCTAATCATAATACCTCCCCATACAAGATGATGTACACACCTTCTTCGGGTGTGTACATTGATATACAAGAATGAGTGGCAAATGCTTTACGTTACTCTACATTCTGCCTTACAATGAACTTTACTACTAAGGTATTTATGAAACTGTGACATTACTTTTAATAACACACTGGGACAAATTTCTTTAACAGGTCGCAAGGTAATTTAAACACTTGCAAAAGAGTAATTACTTTAGATTTGGTTACCCATTGGTAACTTTATAAAGTGACTCGAACAATGTGAATTAATTAAAATTATAAGACCAAGTATATGAGGCTATGGCAAACAAATGAAAAGAAAAGTTATTGTTCAAGAATCAAAATACACAGTTACTTAATTTTAGAAAAAATGCATGCGGTTAGTACAGTCTGCCTTGAAGAGGCTGTATAAATGAAAAACAGCGTTTATTTTTTTGTAAATGACATCCCCTTTATGTGATATTGTAATGACTATACATATGATGAAATAATGATGAAATAGATAAGATTAGGAATGCAGGCAAGAAATTGAAATATCCTGATAGTGTATTAAACAGTGCATTTGAAGCGGTAAAAAGACTATGTATCAAAACCAGAAAGAACCTTACAACACAAAAAATTTGCTTGTTTTGCCTTATGATAATAATATGAAAGATATCCTCATCTTCTTAAAATTTTGATCTTGTAATGTCGCATTTAAGGACAATACAACAATGAAAAAATGTACTTATCAAGAACTCCCAGACAATACTGAAGGGTGTGTATATAAAATTCCGTGTAAGTCTTGTGACAACTTTTATATTGGCCAAACTGGGAAAGCACTGGAAAAAGAATTGAACAGCATAAGAAATGTGTGAGATATACACAAAGGAACAGTGGTATATTTGTATTACATGTTAGTGAGAACAATCATGCTATCAACTGGGAAGGGGCAAAAGGATTGTATATTCTAATAATGCACTGGAAAGGAACATCATTGAATCTAGCTTTATAAAAAAAGTTACAACCATAATATGAATATCAGTCAAAGGGATGTATAAAGTTGATCCTTTAATATCAAAAGAAATTTGTAAATTGTTTAAACTTTAAGGTAGGCAGTAGAGATGTATGAAAATAGGATTATCATATTTGTAAACACAGTACGAGGGTAGTAATGTTAATGAGCTTCCAAACTGCCTCCATGACACCTGTCAGGTGTGGATCTGAGGTGGGGTATGGTCTGTTTATCAGCAATGTCCCCTGAGAGTCTATTGTGATTTTTAGCCAAATGAGTTTTAAAGGCCACTCCTACCTCGACAACGGCCTGAGTGGGGATATGTAGTCTCTAACGGTTGTGTATGTTCGTCAGTACTGTTCTTGTAGTATATATATTTGTGACTTCTCATACTCTGTATCAGTCCTTCGTCAATGGCTTGAAATAAAGTCGAAACCAAGAGACCTACACCCTGTTTCTTATTTTTCACCTGTGGTAATGTGTGAGATATATATATATATATATATATATATATATATATATATATATATATATATATATATATATATATTTACAATAAAATTGCATAATAAATCTTCAGCAAAAATACTAACCAAATATAAAATGAACAAGTAAATACAAACTAAAAGGGTGAGACGTAAAATAACGAAAAATTAAAAACACAAACATAAAAATATGAAAATAAAACTATAGTGAAATGTAAACAAACTACCACTCACAAAGTAAAATATTTAACTACCTAATTGAGTACCTACTATGAAAATTACACGATAGCTAGTTGAATACCAGACGAGTTGTTGTTCAATTCCGGCTTCATCTTTTAATAGTCAGCGACTCTGAAATTAAAAAGGTCCAGTCTGTTTGAACAAAAGACAGTACCACGAAAATCCAGGTCAGTGAAAGGATGGTCCTGTGCTAAACTGTGTTTCTCTAATGGCAGAAAAGGGTGGTTTGGAAAGGGGAAACCTAGTTCTAACAGAAAGACCTCTGTGTTCCAAAATTCTGTGTCTGAGCCAGCAGGGAACTAGATCCCAGGATGACGTATCGCAGACCACACTGCTAACAAGTGAACAAGCCAACGACACATTGGAATTAAGGTCTCAATGGGCAGAGTAGGCTTCTCTCTCAAAATTGATCTTATTGTAAAAGGATTACAGAAAACAAACCGGAAACTGATTTGAGGGAAACAATGCTTAAGTATTTCTTGTAACTTTTTCCTCCGGACCATATAGCTACTATGACCAAGGTAGGGCAATTTAATGTACTTTTTGCTTTACTAGCAGTACTGTACACCGGTCTGGGACAAAACTTTTCATTTAAAAATTTTTCAGAACTTTGTAAAATACAAAAATGGGATATGAGTTTTCAGAAAAGTAATTCTGGAGGAAAACCATATCTTGATGAAATAAATTAAAATCACAACAAACATTTGTAGGCTCTATTAATCAAAGTGCGTATTGAGTTCATCTTATACAACTTTGGCTCTGGAAAAACTGAGGTAATTCAATCCCAAGCCAGTAAAAAGTACTTTTCCTATAAACAGAGGTCTCAAATTTGCCACTATTTCTGTATACCTGTACATCTAAAAATGACAACTTATTATCTGTTCCGTCTCACAAGTAAAAGAAATGTTAGGTGACGAGAATTAAAATATTCAAAAACAAATCAACATGTGATAATTCCTTAAACACAAGGAAAAGTATCATCTACATACCTACAGTAATACAAAGGTTTGAAAGCACTAGGGCATTCAGACATCCAAATCCTTTCACAATAACCCATGAAGCAATCCGCATATACAGGTCCAAGGAGAATTTCCATAGCTTCTCCATCTATTTGATTATATAATTTACCATCAAAAGTAAAAATGCCATCAGCAGTTGCTAAATGTAATAATTTTTGCAAGTCTATTTTATTAAGTCCAAACACTGATAGATGGTTTCACATATATTATTAAGAATAATGTCGGTTGTTTCTTTTAATGGGATATTGGTGAAAAGAGAGTTACATCGAAACTAGCCATTATAACATCTTGACTCATTGAAAGAGCATAATTCTTTAACAAATTTGGAAGAATTAGATATGTTAAATTCACCTAAAGTTAGAGGGTTTAAAAACTGGAACCAAAAACTTAGACAGGTTATAACTAAAAGTACCAAATTGAGGAAATAATAGGTCTTAAAGGGTTTCCTATTTTATGTACCTTAGGCAGACCGTACAAATAACCAGGCTTAGACCCTGAAGCAAATAAAGAGCTATAAATTCTTCCCCAATCTTATCTCTCAGACCTCTAAGCAACCTATTTAGTTTGTCTTCTAATTTGCCAAAAATGTGACTCATAATATCTACATTTAAAATCCTAAATTTTTGTATTGTCAGAGAGTATTTCATTAATTTTATCTAAATAATCAGACCTATTCATTAATACAACACCCTACCTTTATATATATATATATATTATTATATTATATATATATATATATATCTTATAATATATATATATATAATATATATAAATAAACATGACGATTTTGAAATTGTAGAGCAAGCTGTTGATTAAACCTCTCTCATATGCTTGAGTCTTTGAGATCTGTCTTTGACCTCTTAGTCTCTCTCTCTCTCTCTCTCTTTCTCTTAAAATTCTCTCTGTTTCTGATTGAGAGCTTGGTAGATTAATAGTGCCAAAAACTATACCAGGAAAATTAAGGAAAGCACACAGGACATTAATCCACCACGCACCAGCATCGATAATGCAGCGTCTATTCAATGCGCTACCAGCTCATCTGAGGAACATAATTAGGAGTGAGCGTAGATGTGTTTAAAATAAGCTCGACAAATATCTAAGATGCATCCCAGACCATCCAAGACTGGAAGATGCAAAATATACCGGAAGATGCGTTAGCAACTTTTGTGGTGGGACATCAAAGGCGCCTCACACTGAGGACCTGGAAACCTGAACGAATTGTAGAGGTCTGTAAGGTCTCTCTCTCTCACCGCCTTTCCTTGAGAAATCCAGGAAAATATAACTCGATTCTCATGAAAAGAATGAAAGATAAGGAAACCATTGAATGTCCCTTTGGCGTTCGTGTATGTTATTATAGAAAATGTTGTAACTGGACGATCTGCTTCTGTTCCAAAGATGTTCTTTTATAACTGTGATGTCTTTCGTCATTAGTTGCCAGCTATGAGACTGGCTTTTGAAGAACCATAATTTTCTCTTTTGTAATCAGTTTCTTTTTTATTATTATAATTTTTAATGTTTTCAGGACTTATATCCAAACAGTGTTATGTTCAAATGTGTTCTTTTGCAACTGTGGTGCGAAATATTTTTTCATGAGCTGTCAGATATAATTCTGATGAATCTTAAATGCCTTTTGTTCATATTTTTTGAAATAAGTTTCTTTTTGTTTAGCAAAGTTTTTAAACGTTTGAAGTGACCTGTATTTATACAGTGTTATGTGAGACTTGTTCACGCCAACCGTAGTTGGTCTGATAGAGCAGAATTTCAGCTTCTCCACATTAGGACTTTTTTTCTTTCAGCCGCGACAACTCAAGATACTTCTATGAGACTTCGCAGAGTTGATATCTACCCTTAATTGGTTCCCAAATTCATATTCGCGCATTTTCTTGTAACTTGTTTATTTAAGAGGGACCCGAAGTTTAGACATTTTTCTTACTCACTGGTAGGAGAACATAGCTCTTCCATATTTTAAACACGCCATTCTAACAGCTGTCTAATTAAAGGTGGAAACAGATCTTCGTTATGTACCTATTGGATTGGAATATAAAATTCAAGACAAAGGCTTTTTCTTGAACCTATGAGGTCATTCAGCGCTGAAATATTGCTAAACCAATTTGTTAGAAAAAAAAAATCTTTATGGAAGAAAGAGAATTTGTTTTATTGTACCCAGAAGGTAATAGTATAAAGGAATGAAAGCAAATGCAGTTTGGCGAACGTACGCTGCAAAGAACCTATAATGCCACCAGTGCACCGCGTGAAGTGCACTGAAATATCATATAATACAATAATCTAAGGACCTCGTTATGTGGTAATTATGCCTTCCTTGCCATTTTTCGGGATGCAGGTTCGATTCCCGCTACCAGAAATCAAAAATGCTTTATACTTCTTTCATTTGGATCTGCGGTTCCAGAAATATTTACCTTCGCCTACAAATTTAAAGCATTTAATTTAAACACGAATCACTAAAAATTATTTTCCCTTCACATACGGAGGATTTTAAGCAGATGCACTCTCAGCTTCCTGCTTTGACGTTCCCGGTTAGACACTTCAAAAGAAATTTCAGTTTAAGGTGATCAAAGAAATGCGAGTCTTTGATCGGAACCCTAATGTTAATCATAGGCTCTAATTGATAAAAACGAGACTTGACAAGACTTCCTTCCTAGTACGCCGGACTTTGATCTTGGAAGCTTCCCCTGAAAGTTACAGATAAATATCTTGGGCTGTTCGAGCCAAGGAAAGTACCGAACTCGGTTTGAAAAACTGTCGACAACTTAATGTTCTCTCTCTCACTGCAAAACCGAAATGGATAGCGCTAACAGCTTTCCTAACCGTTAACACTTCTGTTTTATACGATATATTATATATATATATATATATATATATATATATATATATATATATATATATATATATATATATATGTATATATATATGTGTATGAATAAAATAAATATAAATGCCACGAAGGAAAAATACTAAAACCATGGGTTAGTTGCATAGGCATCAACAAACGGTCCTTTATTAGCAGCCTGCTAGTAAAGGACCGTGTGTAAAGGCCTAGCACCACCTGTTGCTTCACCTTTCGTTTGCATTTATGCCCCTTATATATATATAGGGGTATATATACATATATATTTGATATTGCACCTTATGTGTGTGTGTGTGTGTGTGTCCCATGTCAAAGGTTCACCTCCCAGGTGGTACTTATTCATTTATCACTTATATAAATTCCCTTTTTAAACCCTGATAATTCTCCATCGGAGATACTCTCGAGGTAGCAGTGAATTTGATATTACAGAACAACATTTGTAGCAAATGATTGTATATAAATCACGGTGTAATAAAAAATTTCATATATGTGTATGTATACTATATATATATATATATATATATATATATATATATATATATATATATATATATATATATATATATATATATATACTTTATATATGTATGTTACAGAGAGAGTATTCATAAGACTATTCTAAAAATATGCATGAACGAATGCATAAAGAAGAGTGAACTTGTAGAAGGTGACTCAGAGAGGGAGAGAGAGAAAGTGGGTAGTGTTGATCAGTCGCTAAAGATAACAAAAAGATTTAATGGTTTCCCAACGGATTTTCGTTGCGGCTTGGTAACAAGCAAAGACAGCATTTCAGATCATAAGGCAAAGACGATGAAGGTGATAAGTTACCAAAACATTTCCGTCGCTGCTCAAAAGGTGTGGGAAGGTGAATAAAGAAAACGACGAATAAAGAAGACTGTTAACAAAGAAAATGGTGAAATGAACAGTGAATAGTGAAGCAGGTGAGAGAAGGTGAATAAAGTCTTAGCCGACTCACCACGACCCATGACGTCACGATGGTCACCAGAAACAACCCCACAAAAGGGAGAGAGAAGGAGAAGGAGTGAGCTGCAGCAGAGACAGACAGAGAGTTGCCATTGCAGTGAGAGTCAGAGCAGAGGGTGTGCGCAGCAACTGAACTTAGCTTTTCTACAAGCTCTCTCTAGAACTTTGCTTTTTCAAGTCCAATCTGCCTCGAGCCCAGTCGACTTCCCAAGAAGCAGCAAATAAACCCATGGAACATTTATACTTCACAGGGGATAATAAAGAAAACCGCTCAGACGTTTTTGCGTCAAGAACCCCAAGAATATTTATCTTCAACTGTTCCTAAAAAGATAGAAGCCAGACGCCCCCGACTATGCTACTTTAGGCTTTAGAAGATAACCTAGAAAAATATTCTCTCATGTTAACTCAGAGCCAGTGGCAATGCTTTTTAGTTACATCAGGAGCAACTGCAAACACTGTGATGGGAAAATAAATATTCTCACAAATGTTTGTTCTTTGATAAGCTGTGTAAATTTCACTTTTAGATTTTACATTGAAATCATACAATTGGTCGACCAAAGCTCGAAATTCATTTTGTTTTATTTTGGATAAAACTGTTGAGCAATATAATCCGCGGCTTACGCAAATATCCTTTTCAAACGTTCAATCGTCGTTACTGGAATTGGCCCCGATACGATGTATTCAACTTAGTGTACAGCGTGAAACGTGATTATCATAATCCGCAACGATGAATAATGCCTGCTTTTAAAACTGAATAGCTTTCTCAGCCACTATGATTACAAAGTAGACAATTTAAAATAGAACTCTTTTTTCGTATTCAAAAATAGAATGAAATGAATTGTAAACTTTTCTCGTGTTTATGAAGAGGTCACGAAGAGGTCACAGTGTTGGAATAACGGCCAACGTAGATTTTCGCTCATTTCAACATAAAATTCGAAATAAATAACGATTATGTATCATATGACACTAGCATAATATTAAGAGCAGATAAGTTATCAGATTTACTTTTCCTAAAGATGTCCACTTCTCTGCCTAGTGCTCATGCATCCAATATCAATCAATATTTTATTCCTTATATTTTAGTCTATGCTTGGCTGTCATATTTCACTAATAGATTCTGTATACAATAAAATAAAATATATTATATATATATATATATATATATATCTGTATATATATATGATATATATATATATATATATATATATATATTACAATCGGAAGATAGTAGAGAGATTTAAAGAGAGAGAGAGAGAGAGAGAGTACTGAGAGAGAGAGAGAGAGAGAGAGAGAAATGAGAAAGAGATTATTGTAAATGTAACCAACAACAGAAGGATGATACTCTTATTATGCAATATTTTTCATGTATTGCATTGTATATACAGTAGGAATATAATTAACAGCTTATCTTGCCAGTCCTAAATATGAAAGCAGTGATTTTAATATTGTTAAAAACAAAAATAGCCATATATATTATATTATATATATATATATATATATATATATATATATATATATATATATATATATATATATATATATGTTGTGTGTGTGTATGTTAATTGTGTGTTTTGTATGTGTATATAAATATAAACACATATCACCATTTACCCTATATATATATATATATATATATATATATATATATATATCATTTATATATATATATATATATTAATGTATATTTCCTGTAATTTTATATATTATCATTTTTTAACTTAGACTTTTAGTATTTTCCTTTTATTTTCGAATATTTTTCTCAATAACTCAAACACTGCTTTTCTCTGTGCTGTGTGAGTCGTTCAACTAATAAACAGTGCTTTTCTTTGACTTATCCTGTCTTGCATGAGTATTTACCTACTATTAGTGACTTAGACGAGCTACTAGATCTCATTTTATCACGGATGGTAAACCAGACATGGAATTAATTGCCTCTCCGATTCCTGCCTGACTGTGACAAATAGTTTGTAATGGTCGCTTTGTGAAGCAGCATACGAGTGAAATCCCCGGAGCTAAGATCATTTCATTTTGGCGGCAGAGTTCATCCTCAGATGGCGCCAAGTAATTCGATTAAGTGATGTGATTCTTTTCAGTCAATTATAATATTTTCATTATCAAAATATAACGACTTTTTGCGTTATTTTCTGTATACTATCATTTAATTCTTAGTTTTCTTGCCTCGGGATACAGGTTGGATAATTGTCTCTGAGGGTTCTTTGTATAAGAAACTTTTCTTTTTATAAGTGTTTCTAGGGTCGGTAACATTTTTGCTTGTTTTTCTTTCCTACCTCTACCTTGATCTTGAAGTGTTAGAACTGAAATATTTAATTAGGCCAAAGGCCAAGCGCTGAGACCTATGAGATCATTCAGCTCTGAAAGGAAATTAAGAAAAAAAGTTTGAAAATGTAACAGGAGGAAAACCTAGCAGTCTGCACTATGGGACAATTGTTAGGAGGGGTTGAGGAAAGAAAGATGAAATAAAGAGAATAAGAACGGATACAGTAAAATTGGAATGAAAAGGGTTCCAGCTAAGGGGCGAAGGGGAGCTGCAAAAACCTTAAGCAATGCCTACAGCAATGCTAACGTTTGTGGCGCACTGAAGGCACCAACGTTTCCGGGGATCTTGATATGTAAACAGTCAGTTTTGCTCGTTGATGAGAAGAGATCCCATGGGCCTTAGATGACAGCTATCAGGTGGATTGTATAATATCATTAGTTGCAAGTGATTTCTTCTTTATAAGTCGTCTT
>NW_027100719.1:694577-737077 GCF_040412425.1 Macrobrachium rosenbergii | reverse complement strand
ATTTATTATTATTATTATTATTATTATTATTATTATTATTATTATTATTATTATTATTATTATTATTATGGTGGTGGTGGTGGTGGTGGTGGTACGGATCAGCGAATATCGAAAGAGGCTGGTGTCAATTTAGCGTTGCTAAGCAGATTTTATTTGTAGTAAAAATTTCAAGGAAATTATGTATTCATGAAGCAATCAAATCCAGTCAAAGGATTTGACCATTTGTTGTGTATCACTTTCAATGTAAAGTACAAAAGTCCCAGAGTGGTGATTAATATTTGATCGAAATTCGATGCATTTGCTAGATATTTTCGCTACAGACAGGCAGACAGTTATTCCAACTTTGCATTATATTGAAATGCAAATGCAAATAAACACAGACGCTGTAGAGAGTGGACATGCTGACGGAATATTCATCACTAAGATTTCCGTCACTTGAAAGTGGGCAGTAAATATCATGAGTGACAAAAAGGACTATAATTCGAAAGATACTCATAGTAGCAAGAGTCTTGAAATGGAGACACGAATCCACAGTTACGTATGGGTACAAATATATTTAAAAATAAATCTCTACAGAGATTCTCTAGCTTTCAGGAATCTGTTCGACTCCCTTTTCAACTGAGAATGGGAATCAAACAGATTACAAAAAACTCTGTAGAGATTTATTTCTAAATACATGTACCCATACATAAATGTGGGTTTATTTCTCCAAGACTATCATTTTATGATAATTACTGAATGGGCTATTACATGCTATGAAAATGAGTTTACGTCTTTCATCAATGAAAAGCAGGTAACAAAGACCAAAGGAATGACTAAGTGCAATAAACTTTTGGTTGGATATTTTCCTGCCGTTTTTGGGTGAGTATCGAATATGTATTTTTTAGTTTTTTGAGTTATCTGCATCGACGGTGATTTTATCACTGACTTCTTGTTTCAGTAAAGTATCAAGTCTGTCTTTCTCTATTCAGGATTTATGATGAGAGTTTTAGACCTGATACTTTGCTGAAACAGGCCAACGACATAATTCAGTGTCGATGCAGATAAAAAAAAAAATTAAAAACACATATTCGATACTTTACCAAAAAAGGGACGATTTGTTCTTGATTGTCACGTCAGTTTAAGTAGCCATAAGTCAATCAATCAATTTGTTCTGGAATTATTAAAACCATAATAATGATTTCTGGGATGACTAAAGTACCATTTAGGTATTTCCAGTGCATTCAGAGGAGCTATGTTTTCATGTGATAACGACCCACACATTTGGATATGTGCTATGACGTTTTCTTGATGAACATGTTTCTGTAATCTATTAAAAAAACTCTAGTAACGATTTGAAGAAAACTTTTAATTCCCGTTAATCATCTGAAACATCGGAAATCTGTTGCGCTGCATCTCACCAAATCATACGGAATATGCACTGGGAAATTCTGTCCATGAACATTATCTTATGTAGGTATTGTAATAGCCCCAGTGCCCTCTTAACCTCTCGAATTCTTCACACTTTTTGCGTACGTTTGTCACTACAAAGCCTTAGATCCAAATATAAGAAAATGAAGCAATTCTGATGTCCGGTAGCAGGATTCGAACCCGCATCTCGAGTATCTGAACTAGGTCACGTTGCCGACCTGACAACATATTCTGTTGTTGGATATTTTGCTAAAGCCAGGCCACACTGATTCTAAAAATCTGTAAGAGTTAGGAATACTGATTATGTGTATTACATAACCGTAAATGCACGTAACGGTGAAAGAACAAATTTTTTCTCTGTTCGGAATAAATGATGATTTTTACTTCCCTATTTACATTTCTAATTATCTTCGCTTAATATTCCCCTGCGGTTGCGCTGACGTGTTCTCCATTTTCAGTTCTGTAACTTCCGTCACTTTTACCGAAAAGATGTTTCGTTTCTTATACCGACTTTACTTCCCCTTTGATGTTTTTAAGCCAAAGACTTTTCACGTAGTTATGTGATCTCGTGTGAAGCAATGTGCGTTTCACATTATAAAAAATCTCAAATTGTGATTTTAATCTGGATCAATACCAGTTAAATTCTGTTTGTACTTATTTTAACCGGAACCCAAAAGTAAATTCGTAATATTGCCATTCCAATGTGCGCTTCACTGCCTAAAGTACTTATATAATTATATATTTTTTAATTCCAATCTCATATTACAAAAAACGAGTTTTTGATATGCACATTATATCACAATACCGGCTGGCCTTTTCAGAATCAATTTTAAACATTTTAAATATTATATATATATATATATATATATATATATATATATATATATATATATATATATATATATATATATATATATATATATATATCCTATATATATATATATATATATATAGTATATACATGTAGTTTTCATCTGTATTATATATAGTGTTTTCATCAAGCTAAAAGAAAAGAAATTTGTCACATGGATTAAAACTAACGATTGTGTATATAAATATGTGTGTGTGTTGAAGTGTTATTTAAAACATGTTTGAAAACTGGCTCAAATAAAACAAACACTGTTTTATATAACATAAATATTTATAAGTATATATACATATATTTGAATGATTTCTGATATTATGTGTTTGGTTGGATTCTAATGTGTGTGTAACATGTGAATCTGCTGTGTCGTTTTTCGATCCCACGTTTTTTGTATATAGAGATAAACTTGATTCAAATTTAAAAAGTTTGTAGATGCATCCATTTTTTCTAGAGACAAATCGTCTGGGAATTGCAATTTGTTCTTCGATATCTCTGAAGAAACCTTTTTTCTCCCAGACAGGAAAAAAATGGTTTATGATGAAAAAAATTACAAATAATTCTATGGAGAAAGACAAGTGACAAGTAAGATAAGATACTGATATAATAGCAGTAAGGAAGAAAGTAGGGATAAATATCAGAGGGGAAGAATGTAATCTGAAGAATTCTGATAAAAAAAGATAATGGACGTATAAAAGATAACACCTCATAAATTTGTCATGTCCATATTCTTCAAGTTCTCTCTCTCTCTCTCTCTCTCTCTCTCTCTCTCTCTCTCTCTCCGACTCTCTCTCTCTCTCTCTCTCTCTCTCTCTCTGTGTCCACCAGTTGCAAAAATTCCTTCTGAGGCTTAGAAAAAATACCTTCTATAAAAGCAGAGAAAAATATCTTCCTCCTGGGATAAGCAAATAATTACAAAACCACCTAAAATGTCAAACCATTTCTTAGATCGATTTGTTAAATCAAACATATTTACACATAAAAAAAGCAGAAAACAAACATACACAAATGACACAAAACACAGACACACACACACACACACACACACACACACAGACATATATATATATATATATATATATATATATATATATATATATATATATATATATATATATATATATAATATATATTAATCACCACATGCAAAAATAAGAAGTGTGGATGCTTGTTAAAATAGGAGGTAATGATGAAGGTGTAGAAACTAATATTTGTTTTTGCAGCATATATGGCGTAAGAAGTGAAAGGTTGAGAAACATGGAGAACTTTCAAGTTTTTAAAAGACAGCGTATGTATAAAATGGTTTGGCCATGTGGAGAAATTGGAAGACAGTAGGTTGACAAAAAAAGAGTGCACTATGGTATTTGTAAGGATGGAAACGTAAAAGGTTCAGCACAGATGGTCTGAGAGTGATACTGAAAAGGAAAGGTGTTACTGTCTTAGCATCCTCGAATCGCTATAGTTTGTGAAGGGCGAAGGTGAGTGGCGCATTGTGTATCTGGTCGATGTGTTGCTGACTGGAAATGCAATATGGTGGATGGTGTAGAGACTACATGGTACAACAAATATATTGCTGAAGGACATTAAAAGTAGCCATGATGAAGGCAAAGCACGTGTCAGAATATTTAGAAGGGGAATAATATAACCGGTTCGATGTAAAAGCTGATCTCTGACAGTTCCCTTCTGTGTGCTATAGAAATTAATCTTCTCTCCCTCTCAAGCGGTAATCGACTCCGTTGTTACTTCAGACATGTATTAAAGGTAAGCTTTCCCTCTCTACAATAAATTAATCAAGATGACTACATCCCATGCTTTAAAGGGGTTGTAGTATTTCCTTAAGGGCTATTTTTTTGCTGTGAATTAGGTATGATTTCCAACTGAATCAGTGTCTGCCATTTATGATTTGTCAGTTTTCCCAATATTGTAATCGCAGATTATTACCATTTTCCCCCCTGTTAGTATGATGTTCAACCAGCGCTACCTTGATCCCTCGCCCTCCTTTCCTGCCGAGAGCAACCACATTTGCTGAACGGCAGCACCAACGTGAAGTAAATGTACCTCGCAGTTGAGCTTCTCTCTCTCTCCCTCCCTCTCTCTCTCTCTCTCTCTCTCTCTCTCTCTCTCTCTCTCTCTCTAATGCCGTTGACACTGAACGACCTATCGACGGTCTCTAACACCCTCTTTAGCCTGGATTTAACTAATAACAATTCGTTTTGGTGCTAACACTTAAAAATATATTTTTGCTTTATTCTCATGATTTAGGAGACGCAATGTTGAATTGAATGTTTAATAATAATAATAATAATAATAATAATAATAATAATAATAATAATAATAATAATAATAATGTGTTATGTTGAAAAGAATGGAAGCATCAGTGGAAATGATTTTATATACACGATCTTTTGAATTCGTCTCACTGTTCTCTTTTCTTCAAGCGCTGCCGAGCAATATCTACAATAGAGACATTAGTCTTATGCAAGGTAATGATTGTGGTGCGGCAGTCTGTTGCCCATCTTATCGGTGCAAGTGACGAGACAGTTTAGTTTAATTTTCCTGCCCGAATGTGGAGTCACGCAATAACATACGACGTTACAAGATTTTTTTCTTTTTTGTTTTTGACAACAATAATGGTTGAATTCTTTCTTTCTTTATTTATATATAATTTCACTGATGATTATTCGATATTATTTTAATAGTCAATAAGCTTTTATCTGGATTCGAAATATAGTTTCTTCTTTGACTCTTTTGCCCAATCATCTGAAGTGAAGTTTTTCAAAATGTTTTTCTTCATTTTTCGTAATATGAATTTTTCACTCACCATTCTTTTTTATATTGTTAACCGTATGATTAATAACCAAAGTCGAATAAGAAAATTACATTTCCTTGTAAATATCAAAAGAACAAATTACTGTTAGGTGAACGAAAACTTCTGGAACATGTTGCAAAACATTTTTGAGTGACTGTACATAATCTGGATAAGGAGAAAGGCAGGTGTTCTGAATAGTCACCTTCTATTCTGGTGAACGCAGGGCAAGTTAAATCTCGTAGTCGTTCTCGAGGGAGAGAGAATCTTTGTAGTTTTCAGAGGGCGTCCTCAACCTTTCTTCCGTTTCGTCGGTCTATCTCCAGGACTTAGTGGGTTGTTCCGGTTAGTATAGGCTTATCAGTCTGTATATAACCGGAGAAAACATTATGCCCTATTAATAGCCAGATTCCTGTCCCTACGTACCAGCTCGCAAAGAAACTGAATGCTACTTTAGCTACGTATGTTCCAGATGACCACAGCTTGAAGGCCCCTGCTGTGTTTTTAGAACCCATGAAAAACAACCCCCCTCAACCCCCCGGGGTCATCGCCTTGATGGACGTGGAGTCCCTCTTCACAAACATTATTATCATTGTTAGTTTTAGGTCAGGGGCTGCCCTATTATTCGGACGATGATCCAACTTTGAATTACAGTTGAGACTCGGGCGTTAGTTTCAGTAAAATGAGAAACAAATGTTAATGGCGACCAACTTTCAAACAATGTTTGATTTGGTTTTCGAGAGGAAAATGATTTGCAAAAGATTTTTGTGTTAAATAACGGATGGAAATATGAAATTCTGATAAGCGGTCGCATTATTATTATTATTATTATTATTATTATTATTATTATTATTATTATTATTATTATTATTATTATTATTATTCAGAGGATCACCCCTAATCATATGGAATAAGCCCAGAGGGACCATTGACTTGAAATTCAAGCTTCCAAACAATAAGGTTTTTATTTGAAAGACGTTACAGAAGACATCAGGAAATGCTGACAGAAGATTTAATCACTTATTACGAAAGAAAAGAAAACAAAAATTGATAAATTAATAGATAAATAGATAAAAATACTAATAAAAAAAAAAAAATTCTTAGATCGTAAATCAACATGTTACATCTTCAGAGGTGGCCCATACTAAAATGGAACTAAGACTGGTTCAAATTCATAGTTACAAGTCTGTCATTCTTAGAGCTAAATGTCAGAGCATTCTTATGGGCCAAGGGCCATTGGTTTGATGCTGATAATCCCGTTTTGGGGAAACTGGTTCTTCAAGCATTGTTGAAATACTAATCCTTATTCTTTTACTGAACCTGAAGGAAAGCACCATGTGATTAATTGTTGTGCATAACGACCACCTCTCTCTCTCTCTCTCTCTCTCTCTCTCTCTCTCTCTCTCTCTCATTGCCATCAATAATAAATGTTGAATATTGTGATCATCTGAGTAAACCGTTTTCAAGGCCTCTATCGGAATGATTAAAGGGTCAGAAGTCTCTGTTTGTCTCAGCATTAACAACAACAAATGTGGAATATTGTGGTCATCTAAATGAATCGTTTTTAAGGCATTTATTTCAAAGATTAAAGGATCACGCGTCTCTCTCTCTCTCTCTCTCTCTCTCTCTCTCTCTCTCTCTCTCTCTCTCTCTCTCTCTCTCTCAGTAGCTTTGATTAGAGTGTCGGTTAATAGTCCCTTACATAATTCGTTCAACGCATGTAATGTGTGAGTGAGTATTACTTTTCATCAGTGGGCAGCAGTAGCCATTGCTTCCAAAAGAAAAACGGTTGTGATTTCAAGGAAAAAAAAATATCGGTTCAATTAGTGGACGCAATTAACGAGTTACCGTCGTTCGTGGAAAGGTAAAAGTACGTTCCGTTGATCATTAGCCTTTCGCATTTCACTCTCTCCTGCTGTCTGTTTTTTCTGTCTGTCTGTCTAACTGTCTCGGTGAATCGGAGTGGATTTTTGTATTTTGAATTCTGTCAAACACGTCGTGTTCAGATAGGACGGTGGGGTTCGTGTTGGTACAGCTTTTATTGACGGCTTGTTATCATTATTAAGAGCTCCGGTATTTTTAGCCTAGTCGAATGCTGGCACAGCCCAGGTGTTTTAAATCTATTAATTAACTGTTGCCTTCTATCTCTGTAAGTGTGATGCTGCACGTGGTGGAAATGAATAGGGCTTTCTTGGCTGTGGCAGTTGGATGTAACTTATCCTTGAAAACAGTACAGTACTTTATAGACAGAGCCAAGTAATCTGAGAAAATGACATCGGTTATTATACATGTCAGCTGGGCATACCAATAGAAGCAAACATTTTTTCTGCTCTCTTTCCTTCTCTTATTATTATTATTATTATTATTATTATTATTATTATTATTATTATTATTATTATTATTATTATTATATTGACTTAAAATTCAAGCTTCTAAAGAATATTACAGCATTCCTTGAAAGAAATAACAGAAGGCAATGGGAAATACAGAAAGAGGAGATCAGTTATAAGAAAAACGGACAAATCAACATACCTGAGGACAAACTCGCATCTGGTTAACTATATTAGCAAATAACACGCTTATTCTTCAGGCCGTCATTCACGCAGGGGAGATTCTTCATAATGACGATTTTCGTCTTATTACAATGGTAAATGATGATCTTCATATTACTGTGAAATACCTTACGGACAAATTCTCGTGAAAGGTATTACGAAGAGCCTTGCAATCATGTTTGTAAGAGGAAGACATGATGGTCTAGGAAATCAGGCGATGTACAATGATTTCTGCTAATCTTGAGCCCAAAGTTCGCCGTTTATATACCGTTTTCAGGTCAGCTAAACATGGCGATTGACTTCCCTGTTTGGGAAAAACCTTGTTGGCCAACGCCTACGCTTTCCTATCGAATTCTAAGGGGCCCTTCCAGCTGGGGAGGCAGGAGAAGACCTTCCTGACGTAGGTGAGAATCTTGCTAGAAGAGCACCTTCAATGTAGTCACTCTCTGTTCATGCAAAGGCCGATGTCTGTTACGCAGACCACTGTTTGTCAGTCTGCAGCCCTTGGGGTCTATGAAAGGGTGAGAAAACTCACAGATGAAGGGAAAGACAGAGGATCCTTTGAAGGATTTAATTCATTCTGTTTCATGAGACGTGAACTTGGCCCTACTCGCTACATTCTACATAACAATCTCTAAAAAAAAAAAAAAAAAAAAAAAACGATCTGTGCATGAACGGAGGGTGTGAGTGCCATGAAATAATCCAGATGAGGTGTCTCAAAAACAAGATTTATAAGAGTGCGGCCTTTCTCAGTCAAAGGAGCTGGTGTGTTAAGTTTGTGTGTACTCTGCTTTCATCATGGTGTATATAGAGTTTAAATTACTCCTACTTTGTGTATACCGTATTGATCTTAATTTGGTGAACGATGCCTTTGATGGAAAAACTATAAATGAGGAACAACTGGGCTGGAATTGTAGCTGGAATATAAGATTTAGCCCTAAGGCCGAGTGCTGGGACTCACGCTTGAGAAGTGTGAGTCAAGCTCAAGTCAGGAGTTTCCACCCTCACTCCTCCACCTGGAAGGACGTGCACAGCAGGCACGGTCTTTCTGCAGTTACACCTTTAAAACCTTCTTTACTCTTAAATTTGCCCTCATCGCTGAATGACCACAGGTCCCAGCGCTCGGCCTTTGGACTCAATCTTATACTCCAGCTCCAACTCCAGAACAGTTTTCGCTTATTAGTGGCTTATCCATCAAAGGCTTCGTTTACCAAATTAAGATCAATAAGGTAAACACAGTAGAATAAATTTACATTTCTTTATACGCCATGATAAAAGCAGGGTACATACAAACTTGACAAAAAAGCTCCTTCGACTGAGAAAAGGTGCGCTCTTAATAAAACACATTTTCGAAAGGTACCCGATCCGGATTATTTCTGAAGGAAAAATAAGGGGAGTATCGATTCGCCGTCCTTTGAGCCAGGTTTGATAACTCTCTTTAAAATCTTTACCTTCTACGTGATTCAAGTTTGTACTGTCCTAGGCTGATATTCATATTTTCATCAAAGCATTCATTTACGAAATTAAACTTAATGATGTCACTTTCTGAAATGGAATGGAATATGAAATTTAGGCAAAAGGTCCAACGCTGGAACGTATGAGATAATTCAGCACTGGAAGGAAAATTGAGAGTGATCTTCATTTTATGCCACTAAACAGAATAGCATTACTGAAAATTCTAAACGCCACGTTCATCGTTTTAAGAAATCCCAAGAGTGTTCCTCCAGACAATAAAAGAGAGAGCCAAAGCGTAAGAAGAGGGTCAAGAACCAATTCTTAGGATGCTCTCTCTCCACAGGAGGCACCAGGAGCAGGGAGACTTGGACCAAGGAACCTAATTGTCCCAGCAGGAGACGGAAGCCACCAACAAAAATCACAATGCTTTGAGAATGGAAGACTCTGAATGGTCAAGGAGAGGGCTAGCGACAGGAATGGCAGCAATATTTTTAGTGCTTCTTCTTCTTCCAGGAAGGCAGAAGGTAAGAGGCAGCACATAGAGAGAGAGAGAGAGAGAGAGAGAGAGAGAGAGAGAGAGAGAGAGAGAGAGAGAGAGAGAGAGAATTAGTAAACGCCGTTATGTACTTGATATTTTTTAAATTGTCCACAGACAAGGTATTCTACCTGAGCAACAAGAAACGCTTGACTGGTGAAAAAATCCGCGGTGGTGTAAGTGTAAATATATATTAGAAAACTGTATGCAAACAAGAGCTCTCGAGAAACTGCTCGACTCACCTTCTCAGTTTGATTGAAACAGAGAATCGAGTAGGTTCTCGAAAGCTCTCTTCATCATGTTAGTGACTCATGTTATTAAGAGATTTTTATAAAAGCATGATTGTTAAACGTGACATTTTATTCTGCGCATCATATGCATACACAAGTAAGATATATATATATATATATATATATATATATATATATATATATATATATATATATATATATATATATATATATATATATATATATATATATATATATATATATATATATATATATATATATATTGTCAAGATTTACATTCCTCCCTCCCTATTTAGCTGCTATCTAGCTAACTTCTAGGGAAAATTATCATTTCAGTTAGCTTATAGCTGATGCCAATATGGCGGGTTGTAGCCGTGAGAATATTTGAACCAGATAAAAGCCGTTAGCCCCAGTAGTTAGCGTAGGCTTTCCTTCACTCCCCCCCTTTCCTCCCCCCCTAAAATCGTTCGACCCAGGAAACAATAGGACCCCCCTCCTCACCCCCATCACGTGAGGTGGGAGTATTTAGGTATCGGGAAGGTCAAATAGGCATCTTAAAGCTAGGGGCCAGGTAGATTTTAATCTTAAAGCACTTAACTCTAAGTATGCTTTTCCTCTGCCCTCTTTGCTGGTTGTTGTGACATATTTGCAGGTAAGATTGGCCCAAAATTCGAAAACAAGATGCTGCTTGAGAGTGGAGGAAGCCAGTACTAGTCTCAACTTCCTTCTCAACGGACGCTTCGCCATTTTCCTCCGCTAGCTGGCCGAACCCATCGCCGAGAATTAGCCGGTGTCAAGTGCTAGCGCCACAATTATCCAACAAGGTGTGTACCTTGCAAATAGTAAGTAAACCAGCCCTTCCCCCCTTTTACTTAAACTCCTTAAAATTCCATTTCTTTAAACTTTAACTCCTTCCCCCCACAAAGCAATCCTCCTTTGTAAGAGTCCTGCCCGGCCTCCCATATCTCGCCATTAATGTGCCTTGAATTCAGTAGAGATCCCGTGATAATTATCCATTTATCCGTCTCCCCGTGCAACTTAAGGGCAAATTTAGGCTAAGCAATACCAGTGTTAAATTTACTCTTTGTGTGAGCACGATCACCTGTCCATTGTTAAAGCCCACGCAGCTATGATTCCCATATGGTGCCTACGTGATTTCATCATAATTATCTGCTGGGCTACATAGTGGTTAATATTTAACAGGTGAAAAGGTAACATTTATAAGGGAATTCAATTTCCTTCAGTGTGTACCATCATTTCTAACCTAGGACCTCTCTTGCAGGAGAGATCAACCAATCCATGTGCTCTGTGCCTAACAATTGTGACTGCCTTTCAAGCCCGAACTATTCCTGGACGCAGTCCGATCCTTGAAATCCGTTGTGGCTTCGCCAACAGTTTTGTATGAATTATTTTCCCCTTCCTGGAGTTGAATCTGTTTGCAGCATCTAACTGAGACTATTTAGTGTAATCAGGGCATGACTAAACCCTTTTTATTGTAACTGGAATAATTGTATTGCACATTGGCCCAGTTATTAATCAGCTTGCTTGTTGCCAATCATTGCATTATTGTTCCATGTGTCCTATTAATGAGTCTGCCCATTGACTATCATGTCGCTTTGTTTGTCTCCTTGTTTCATTGCTAAAGTCTCTGTAAATAAACCCCTGTAAATTTGTAAAAGAATTCTAATTCCAAATGGCGACCTTCCTCCTTTAATTGTGAATCCAGGAAAATCTAAGGTAAGTTTCCAATAACTTTTCCTTTTGCTTATATGCTGGGCTTTCTTGGTTTCGTGGCAGCATCAATATAAACCTTGTTTCAATTTCTCCCCAATCAAGACGTCCAGTTTATGACAGTGACGACATCTTGCCAGGACTAGTCTATTAGCATTAAGTAGCCTCGCTATTAAGCTAGACTAGGAAAAACCAGGAATATATATAATCAATTAATTTAAATTTACGGTAATCATTTCATTATTCAAAGGCACAGAAGCGATTGAAACAAGAACGTTGGTAAACAGGGTATGTGCATGTTTCTATTATTAAGGAAATAAGAGAAGTGATATTAATATTTCTTTAAAGAAACGCATTAATTCTAGTATCGTTACAAGCATTCATAACACAGGGGAACACATAGGGTTTTAAGTTAGCGAAACAGAGAGGTAGGTGCGAAGTGTCCACCTGCAAATTTCCAGGTAGGGACAAAGTGTTGAGTTGCCGGACGAGTGAATATAGGAATTAGGAAGTGGTTAGTTAGGGAATTTTGCATGTGTGAGCTAGAACCAGTAGCTAAGAGTTTATTTCGGAATAGTTACGGCAAAGAAAATGTACATTTCTTGGTTAGTGATAAATTTTGAAATAACCATTAGCTTACAGGAAACCGTGTAGCGATATCTGGCAATTTACATGGCTAGCGAGAAACGTTGTGTTCAAAATGGCGCATGCATAAACTGTCCCAGTGTTGGAGAAATTAAAACAGTTCCAAGCGTAGTCTTTAACCACCCTCCCAGTGTATATTAATGTAACTTAAAGTAAAGTAAAGACATTGCTGATATTCAAAGTTAATATAATTCTTTTCGCATTCAAAACCCGCACTTAGCAAGAAAGTAGAGTTTTTTTTCTTCCAATTCCACTTCCGCGTCCTGTCGCACGACAAAGCAAGAGCGAACGATCAGCTGCTTCACGCGCGTAGCAGTCCCACAACGTTCGTTCAAGGAACGAGCTTCCTCCCTGTGTGCTTAACGTAAACCGGAAAACTTTGTGAAACAATTTGAAACACCCTTGCATACCATACCACAGCTTTTTGATGCGTGCGAGACAGTAGCCATTCCATAAATACTTAAACCCTAACTTAACGTAATTCCGCAAAAGACTGTATTTTCTCTTGAGACTAAAAGAAAACTACTTTAACAAATTTCATAACAAATAAGTTCCATTACACAACGCTCACCGAGAGAGAGAGATTTTTTTCCTTCTTTTCCTTCGCGTATCCGGTCATTTTAACACGGGACCAACATAATTTACTTACAAGTTTGGGAACCAACTCACGAATTATAAAAGGCAGATACAAAGAATTATAATAATACTGAATCAGGGAATTTCAAATTCATTACCCATTAAATTTCATCATCTACACAGTGCGTAATTTCTGAGCGCTTGTGTTTAGCGAGTAATCAAATATAACAGCTTGTCCTTTTCAAGTGCTTCAGCCCAGATCATTTATCGTACTCTATAAAGCTATATAATATATATATATATATATATATATATATATATATATATATATATATATATATATATATATATATATATATATATATATATATATATATATATATATATATATATATATATATATATATATATATCGTTACACGTGTTCCAACTGGAGTGCAGGGAGTGGGGAATCTTACCACATGTGTGCCTCTCTCCCAGCCTACCTATCCTCATGTCAGGCAGAGCCCACTAGTTCTCATAACTAGCTACCCCTCGTGTCACATCCAGTTTCCATTTCTCTCAGTGCCACTAATCTGTGGCACTGCTAAACACCCAATCAATGAAGCACTTATCTTTCTCCTTTCACTTTCCTTTCTCTTCCCTTCTGCTGGAGTCTCTCACTTCCCTTTACTCCCTACTTACCTTCTGCTCAGGCAGAGTACCTCACCTTCAGTGCCAATTCATGCACTGACATTTTGCATTGCTCCACGGAGCGCACCGGCACCACAGTGCCACCCAACCAAAGCAACCTCTTATAAGCCACTGCACCTGCATTGAAGAAACAGAGTGCCATACAACCGGTGTTTCCGCCCATAAGGACCACAGCTCCTTCAGGAACACCTCATTAACAGTGCATCCGCCCATAAGGACCATAGAGCTTTCAGGAGCACTCCATTTACTAGCGTATCCGCCCATAAGGACTCAGACTTCCTTCAGGAATGCTTCCCCCTAGTGTGACCTTCGCACGGCACACTCATCCACAGTGCCACCTCATTCAAAGGTGCCACTCATTGAAGTGCCACTAATCTAAGGACACTTCCTCATCGTCACAACACCCTTTCCCTCCGGGAACACCCAGTTAACTCACTCAGCACCCCTTCCCCATCAGCAATATGTCAACCGAGGAGCACCAATATTTTAGGAATATAGGGAAGGAGGACGGTCTTTCCGGCCAGGCCCTTCAAAAGTTTGTAAGGGAACAGATTGCTGAGAAGAGAAAGTATGAAGAAGAACAAAGACAGCAAGAAGCCGAGCAGCGGAGAGAAGAAGAAGAAAGAGAAGAAAGGAAAAGGCAGCAAGAAGCCGAGCAGCGGAGAGAAGAAGAAGAAAGAGAAGAAAGAACAAGACAGCATGAACTAGCCCTCAAAGACAGGGAGCTCGAGTTGGAGAGAGCCAAGAAGGAAAGCGCAGAAGCTTTAGCAGCCCAACAACCCTCTAGTCCCACTCCAGCTGCACTAAATACCTCTCTGTCGACAATCAATAACCTTGTGGGAAAATGGACTGAAGACGAGCCAGAACAATGGCTCGAAGAGATCGAATTCCTCTTCGAGACCTATGACGTCAGCCTGGCTGAGAGGGCCTTACTGCTTACCAAGCACCTAGATGGGAAGGCTAAGGCTGCTCACTGAGCTCTGGAAAGAGATCAATGAGGGGACATGGCTGCCATCCGTGAGGCCATCGCTAAGGCATATGAAATCACCCCTGAGAGGTGGAGACAAAGACTCAGAGGTATGGCTAAGAACGTCGGCTGGTCTTGGACAGAATGGGCCTGTCACAAGACCCAAGCTGGGACCCGCTGGTTAGAGTCTATGTGGTGAGACACCTTTGAGGATTTGTTCAACCGATCATGCTGGAGGACCTCTTCCAGTGTGCGCCCGGGCTGCTGGCTGTGTATCTTAATGATAAACAGCCAGCCACCCTCAAGGAAGCCTGATGCTTAGCTGATGCCTGGGAGACATATAATCCTTCCCATGGCACCTTGCAGCGCAAAATAGTGCCACCTGGACACCTCTCGGGCCTCAATCGCTCATGGAACAGCCCGCCTAACAAACCTCCGTGCCCCATCTGTAAAAGGTATGGCCATGCTGAAGCAGATTGCAGCTATAAAGATAGCAATCAGCAGGGCAACAACCCTCGGCAGCCTACCAGCAACCATCAGTCCTCCTCTCCACCTAATTCAACACCGTCTTCCCAGCACACCGTCACTGCCGGGAAATCAACATATCACCGGGGCCCCTGCCGAGACTGTGAAGCTTCAGGACACTCTTCTGCTGGGTATTCTGCATGCACAAAACATGTGGTCATGCCCAGGCACGTTAACATGATTAGTGCCACCGCTGCCTTAGCTGAGCAGCCAGAGAGAACTCACCCTGAGAGGGTCTGGACACAGTCCATCTCAGTGGCTTCTCTGGATGGTTCCAGCTCCCCAGTGCACCTGCCAACTACTGCCAACACTGGCTCAGACATTAGTCTAATCGATCGGGCCCAAATGCCAGCCAGTGCTAAGGTAGAGGAGCACACCAAGTGGACCATGACCTGGGTGGATGAACAGTCCCTGACCATCCCCACAGTTGAGCTCAGGGTGATCACCCCTTGGAGCAACAAAGTGCACCGTCTTGGCGTTGTCAAGTGAATTAGGCACGGAGTGGAGTTCCTGCTCGGTCGAGACATCCTCTGGGGATGTCCCACCCCCAACACCACTCTGTTGCCTGACTGCTTCTGCCAGCAGATAGGGACACAGCCTTTGTGACAGCTGTGCCACCGTCAGCCGAACCTTCCATTTGCATAAAAGTGACAGAACATAATCCTCTACATCCACATTCTAGGCCTAGTCCGCGGGTCTTGCGACCAGACAGCCACCAACGCATTACTCCCTCCTCACGAAGGGATCTCACCAATTACCGCTGCAGGACCTGCAAAGTAAGGGGCCACTCCAAGAGATGGTCAAAGTGCCCCAGTAGGCTAGCCGCAGCAGCCAACTCCACCGAACCAAGAGGCCCAATCCTCTCACCAAGACAGGAATCGCTGTCCAAAATCACGCCAGGGACGCCGAGGGGTCTTGATCCCCCGGGTCCCCCTTCAGCTTTGTCTGACACCAATTCACTGCCAGTGCCACTTGCAAGCACTGGTCAGTACCAAGCTCCACCTATCTTGGCTGGATGCTCCCTGCCAAGCGTACTTCCTGTGCCTGGCCCTGAGTTAGTGCCAGTGCCAGATCCAGAACATGACTTGGATCCTCCTATGGGAGATCCACTACATCTAACAACCGTGATCATCGCTCAGTGCGAACCTCCGACCCCTGACGTTTCTTCTTCCCACACTCTTCCACCTGCAGAGGATGACCCTCTGGCAGGCCTGGACATTACCTCTTTTCTGGTCGACCAGGAACTGCCCGGCCAGGATGCAGACGCTGGTTCTCTTCCCACGACGGTTGTTGCAGCAGCCGAAGTAGGAGGCCAGCCCGTAGCCCCTGAGGCTGCCCCTGATCCTGCTCCTGATGGCACTCCTGGCCGTTGTTCAGAGTCAGTATCCTCATCTCCCCCTAGGACTGGCCTAGCCAGACCCTGGAGGCCCCCAAGAAGAAGAAGAAGGGGATGGAAGAAATTCACTTAGTGAGTCAGAGCCATAAGCTATCTTGGCACTCGTGCCCGTTGGCACAGTGCCGCTTCCATCTCAGAGCGATCCTGGCACCTGCCCAGAGAAGGTGGCCTGTGTGACCTCTGAGTCCGTAGCATTAACCACTAACCACTTAGGCCTTTGTACTACTAACCCTTTTCCAACTAACCTCCTTCCAACCCACTCTAGACTCAAACTGATACATTACTTAATCATACATTGTGAATCACCCTTCAGGTTCGTCAAGTTTCAATTTGTTGCGTGTTAATCGTAAAGCGTTGTGCCGAGCCTAATTCAGTGCGTGCCATTCGTTAGTGCCAGTTCGTTCAGTGCCAGAGTCGTGGGGATAGTAGGTTTGGTTAGATTAGGTGTTTACAGTGTGAGTTTGTCTAGGCGTAGATTTCTCCCGTCATCATAGCCAGTTAGTAGCCATATCTATACCCTTAGGTAGGTTAGGCCTGTACATTAGCCAATTTAGAACCCCTCTTAGCAGTTTGGTAGGTTCCTTTAGATGTTGCAGAGCCACAATCCACCTTATGTAGGGTCACAGGCCAGTCAGGAGGAATTAGCTAAGACCCTCACACCCGAAAGGGTGTGAAGGGCCTTTTTTAATGGGGGACCTGTCAGGGATTTACATTCCTCCCTCCTATTTAGCTGCTATCTAGCTAACTTCTAAGGAAAATTATCATTTCAGTTAGCTTATAGCTGATGCCAATATGGTGGGTTGTAGCCATGAGAATATTTGAACCAGATAAAAGCCGTTAGCCCCAGTAGTTAGCGTAGGCTTTCCTTCACTCCCCCCCTTTCCTCCCCCCAAAATCGTTCAACCCAGGAAACAATAGGACCCCCCTTCTCACCCCCATCACGTGAGGTGGGAGTATTTAGGTATGGGAAAGGTCAAATAGGCATCTTAAAGCTAGGGGCCAGGTAGATTTTAATCTTAAAGCACTTAACTCTTAGTATGCTTTTCCTCTGCCCTCTTTGATGGTTGTCGTGACATATTTGCAGGAAAGATTGGCCCAAAATTCGAAAACAAGACGCCGCTTGAGAGTGGAGGAAGCCAGTACTAGTCTCAACTTCCTTTCGACGGACGCTCCTCCATTTTCCTCTGCTAGCTGGTCGAACCCATCACCAAGAATTAGCCGATGTCGAGTGCTGGCACCGCAATTATCCAACAAGGTGTGTACCTTGCAAATAGTCAGTAAACCAGCCCTTCCCCCCTTTTACTTAAACTCCTTAAAATTCCATTTCTTTAAACTTTAACTCCTTCCCCCCAAAAGCAATCCTCCTTTGTAAGAGTCCTGCCCATATCTTGCCATTAACGAGCCTTGAAATTCAGCAGAGATCCCGTGATAATTACCCATTTATCCGTCTCCCCGTGCAACTTAAGGGCAAATTTAGGCTAAGCAATACCAGTGTTAAATTTACTCTTTGTGTGAGTGCGATCACCTGTCCATTGTTAAAGCCCACGCAGCTACAATTCCCATATTGTGCCTATGTGATTTCATCATAATTATCTGTTGGACTACATGGTTAATATTTAACAGTTGAAAAGGTAACATTTATAAGGGAATTCAATTTCCTTCAGTGTGCACCGTCGCTCCTAACCTAGAACCTCTCTTGCAGGAGAGATCAACCAATCCGTGTACTCTGTGCCTAACAATTGTGACTACCTTTCAAGCCCGAACTATTCCTGGACGCAGTCCGATCCTTGAAATCCGTTGTGGCTTCGCCAACAGTTTAGTATGAATTATTTTCCCCTTCCTGGAGCTGAATCCGTTTGCAGCATCTAACTGAGACTATTTAGGTAATCGTGGCATGGTTGTATCTTTTATCAGTTTTGAAATATTTCCATATAAATCATGATGTGCCAAAATTTCAACCTTTGGTCAACTTTGACTCGACCGAAATGGTCGAAAAACGCAATTGTAAGCTAAAACTCTTACATTCTAGTAATATTCAATCATTTACCTTCATTTTGCAACAAATTGGAAGTCTCTACCACAATATTTCGATTTATGGTGAATTTTTGAAAAAAACTTTTTCCTTACGTCCACACGCTAACTCGGCCGAAAATCTCAGAAATTCTTTCGTCACTTTGTTGTAATGTTTACACAGTTTTTCTAATAGCCGTTACATAAAGTTTTATATATTAAAATGTGCGCAATTTCATGTAGAATAATACAAAAAATAACTCATGGTTGTAGCTTTTATCAGTTTTGAAATATTTTCATCATAAAATTTCAACCTTTGGTCAATTTAACTCGACAAAATGATCAAAAAACGCAGTTTTAAGCTAAAACTCTTACATTCTAGTAATATTAAATCATTTACCTTCATTTTGCAACAAAAAAGTCTCTAAACAATATTTCGATTTATGGTGAATTTAAAAAAAAACTTTTTCCTTACGTCCGCTACCAAAATCTCAGAAATTTTTCGTCACTTTGTCGTAATGTTTTTATTTGTTTTTCTAATTTTACATAAAGTTTTATATACTAAAATATGCGCAATTTCATGTAGAATACTACTAAAAAATAACTCATGGTTGTAGCTTTTATCAGTTTTGAAATATTTTGTATAAATAACAATAAAAAAATTCAACCTTTGGTCAAATTTAACTCGATAAAATGGTAAAAACTGCAATTGTTGCTAAAACACTTACAGTCTATTAATATTCAATCATTTACCTTCATTTTGCAACAAATGTGGAAGTTTTTAGCACAATATTTCGATTTATGGTGAATTTTTAAAAAAACTTTTTTACGTCTGCACATTATGAATTCATGCATCATTTTGTGATAATATTTTCTCTGTGTTGCTTTGATCGTTTTACAATTTGTTATCTACCAAAATCATCGCAATTTAGTGTAAAATACAAAGAAATAAAATAACTCATTAGCTTTAACCGTTTTCCTCACAGCATGATTTGTATACAATTATATATGAAAATTTTTTTTTTGTGCTGCATATATTTCAGTATTTATATATGATAATGTTACCTTTTTTTCATTTCTCATGGTTGCATACTAAACTTCAGGCAATGAAAAAAAGGAGCCAAAAATGAACTCTTAATCTTAAAACCTAAGCGTGCTGTGATTTAAAAAAAAAAACTTTTTTCCGCTTCAGCGCTAACTCCCGAACGCCACCGGCATACAGCAGACACTTTTGTAAATAGAGACTCGGCGTTTAAGGGTTAATGAGTCTGCCCATTGACTATCATGTCACTTTGTTTGTCTCCTTGTTTCATTTTGCTAAAGTCTCTGTAAATAAACCCCATTAAATTTGTAAAAGAATTCTAATTCCAAATGGTGACCTTCCTCCTTTAATTGTAAATCCAGGAAAATCTAAGGTAAGTTTCCAATAACTTTTCCTTTGCTCATAATCTAGGCACACTTGGTCCCTTTGCAGTAAAAAAATGTCAATTTGTTCAATTCTTCCCCAACCAAGACACAGTTTATGACAATATATTATATATATATATATATATATATATATATATATATATATATATATATATATATATATATATATATATATATATATATATATATATATATATATATATATATATATATATGTGTGTGTGTGTGTGTGTGTGTGTGTGTTTTGTGTGTGTGTGTGTATATAGATACAGATATATATATATATATATATATATATATATATATATATATATATATATATATATATATATATATATATATATAATATATATATATATATATATATATATATATATATATATATATATATATATATATATATATATATATATATATATATATATATATATATATATATATATATATAATGCTAAAAAATCACAGTAGATGCACGTGACTTCAGTGTATAAGCGAATCCCACAGGAAAATGACAGGCAGAAGTTCAGTACCAAGCGCTTTCACGTTTATTAACGCATCGTCGGGGCACGAATGAGACACGGATATAAAGAAGGGTTACAAAGTAAACAAAAAGAACAAGAATACCAGATGGTCAGTTGTCAAAGGGCAATAAACAGAAAGTTAATCCAGGATAATCTGGAATCGAGCTGTCACAAACTAAACCTAAGACCAAACAACAAGAAATACTAAAGTTTAGGCTTACAAAATCCAAAAACATGTATAATCTTGAATACTAGATGGTTAATTGCCAGGGGGTAAAAAACAAAAGGTTAATCCGCTGCAAATCCGGGATCCTGCGGTCACAAACTAATTCAAATATATTCTTAACCATAAGGCAAACGGAATCTTACCCATTCACATATGTATAAAAATGAATATTAATTTTGCATATGTTTATCAACAACTTTTTTAATTATGAAGGCATCAAGTTTAAATAAACCAAGACTTAAATTTAGAACACTTTCATTATTTGACTTAATAAAACAAGATTCAATGATATTCGTTTTAACTGTGGCATTGCACGGGACTAAAGGTCTTGCTTTACACCAGTTAATAGGACTATCTAAATCTCTCATGTGTATGAATAATGCATTCGATATTTGGCCAGTTCTCACAGAATATTGATGTTGTTTGATTCGTTGTGAAAGTGGTTTTCCAGTTTGTCCATAATATATTTTATCACATTTTTTACAATGAATTTCATAGATGCAGTCAGAAACATCTTTAGGAGAATTTTTTATCACTAAACTCTTAACATTAAAATTATTTGAAACAACATTTATGTTGAAAAGTTTTAAAATTCTAGGAATTTGCAAAAACCTTTCATCATATGGTAATTTGAGAATATTATTCTTGCTGAATTCGAGTTTGTTATTAGTTAAAAAAATGCTTTCTTGGCTCTTTTCAATGCCACATCTACAAAGGTTCTTGGGTATTTAAGTTTTAAAGCAATATCATAAATAGTTTTGATCTCAGCGTCATGAACTGCAGGCTACAAAAACGTAAAGCCCTTAAGAACATTCCAGAAAAGACAGAGAATTTAACATTTTGATGGTGATTGGAATAATAATGAACAAAAGAGGCAATGTTCATTGATTTTTACCTTTTCAGTCTTTCGAAAATCAACTAACATTGCCTCTTTTGTTCATTATTATTCCAATCACCATCAAAATGTTAAATTCTCTATCTTTTCTGAAATGTTCTTGAGGGTTTTGTTTGTTTGTAATTCGCAGTTCATTGGTGCTGAGATCAAAACTATTTATGATATTGCTTTGAAACCTAAATACCCAAGGACCTTTGTAGATGTAGCATGGAAAAGAGCCAGGAAAGCATTTTATTTGACTAATAACAAACTCGAATTCAGCAAGCATAATATTCTCAAATCACCTGTATGATGGAAGGTTTATGATGGAAAACTTTTCAACATAAATGTTTTTACAAATTTTAATAGAATTTTGAAGCTTTTCAACATAAATGTTGTTTTCTTTTTTTTCTTTTAACGTAATTTTAATGTTAAACATCGTTTAGTGATACCAGACCCAACGCCCTTTCTCCCCAAAATGGCGAAGTTCGAGACGTGTGAGATGTTTGTTATGTTTTTAAAGGTGTTGTATGTTTTGTTTTGTGTGTGTATTTAGTCTGTAAATCCATTTTGCTTTTAAAAACCTATCCGTTGATTAATATATAATCCCGGGATGTCTATAGCAAAGTGACAAAACTGGAAAACCTCCACTGCTTCACAACGAATCAAACAACATCAATATTCTGTGAGAACTGGCCAAATATCGAATGCATTATTCGTACATCTGAGAGATTTAGATAATCCTATTAACTGGAGTAAAGCAAGACATTTAGTCCCGTGCAATGACACAGTTAAAAGGAATATCATTGAATCTTGTTTTATTAAGTCAAATAATGAAAGTGTTCTAAATTTAAGTCTTGGTTTATTTAAACTTGATGCCTTCATAATTAAAAAAGTTGTTGATAAATATATGCAAAATTAATATTCATTTTTATACGTGAAAGGGTAAGATTCCGTTTGCCTTATGGTTAAGAATATACGAGTATTTGGATTAGTTTGTGACCCTGTGATCCCGGATTTGCCACGAGTTAACCATTTGTTTTTTACCCCTTGGAAATTAACCATCTGGTATTCAAGGTTATACATGTTTTTGGATTTTGTAAGCCTAAACTCTAGCATTTCTTGTTGTTTGATCTTAGGTTTAGTTTGTGACAGCTCGATCCCGGATTATCCTGGATTAACTTTCTGTTTATTACCCTTTGACAACTGACCATGTGGTATTCTTGTTCTTTTTGTTTGCTTTGTAACCTTTTTTATATCTGTGGCTCATTCGCGCCCGTCAATGGGTTAATAAACGTGAAAGCGCTTGGTACTGAACTTCTGCCTGTCATTTTCCTGTGGGATTCTTCTATATATATATATATATATATATATATATATATATATATATATATATATATATATATATATATATATATATATATATATATATATATATATATATATATATATATATATATATACACATACACACATACACAGATGGATCAGTTCCTTTTCGTTCTACTTGCTCCTTCTCTTCTTCTTCCCTCCCATATATATCCTTTAAAGACGTCTCGTCCTCCGCGGAGGAACAAGAAGAATAAGAAATAAAGCAAAATGCTCTGTCTGATCTTCCCATATTCTCAAAAGAGAAAAGTTCTGAGGGAGTTTGAAGACAGTTGAAGGTAATTCAGGAATCTTTTCCTCCAGGCATTAGGTTTCTCGGATTTTTTTTTTTTAATCTTATTCTTCTCTTCCGCTTTGCCCATTCCTATATGGGGTCGCTGTTTCCAATCAGCCTTCTCCACCCCCTCTGTCAGTACATCCTGCTTCTTAATTAAACTTTCTCCCGCATGTCGTCATTTGCTATTTTATCCTTCCAGCTGAACTTTGGCCTTCTTCCTCTTCCCCTTTCCTCCCCTCTATGCTCTTATATAACCCTTTTACACACATGATGATCTACTCTCCGCATGACATGACCAAACCACTGTAGTAGTCTTCTTTCCTGGGCCTTCTTCGATACTTCCCCTACCCTAACTGTTCCTTTAATAAATTCATTTCTGATCTTATTATCTCTTCTTGTGACTCCACACATCCATCTCAACATCCTCATCTCTCCTGTCACATCCATTTTCCGTTTTCGAGATTTCTTCATCGGCCACGTCCCGGCTCCGTAAATCATCGCTGGTCTGACTACACGTCTTCTGGCTTTTGATAAAGAGAATTAAAAGCGACCGGTCAAATAAGACAAAAGATCTTTAGGCCCTGTTCACATCTTACGTTGCAGACGATCCAGTTCTCTCTCTCAAGAGCGAAAGATGCAATGCGATGAAGCAACACAGGTACTTTTTCTCCTAGACTCGAGAAAGCTTTACGTTTTACTCTCTCTAAGAATAATGTTATGCAGTATCTTCTTGAACTTGTAACTTATTCATGCACAGTTTATATATAAATTAAAATTATGAAATTTATATAAGCATTACCAGAGAATTAGAAATTTTTTTAATTTATGTTATTGTCATAATATCATTGGAAAAAATATCGTTTAGTGATGTTATGAGAATGACATAAATTATATAATTTTACTTAAGTCATTCCTATTAAATACGGATTTAACAGAGTTCATTAGACGAAATATCGTGCTACCAAATCATTTCGCCGATTTAATAAATGAATGGGATAAAACAATGCCTCTAGAAAAATATAAATTTTTATCATTATTCACATGAACCCTATTCGTATGGAGAAAGATCACGGGGGCCATTGACTTGAAATTCAAGCTTCCAAAGAATATTATAGTCTTCATGAGAAAGAAGTAAAAGAAGTTAATGGGAAATACAGAAAGAAGAGATCACTTATTAAAATAGACAAAATAAATGCAAAAATTAATTATTAAATAAATAAAAAATGTAGGTAAAAATATATCTGAAATAGAATTTTTTCCATTATTCTTGGGTAGAAATGACACCCCCCCCCCAAAAAAAAAAAAAAAAGGAGCAGTTTTTACTAGAATCCGCTCGAAGAAAGTTGATGCGAATTATTGTAAAAAAAAAAAAAAAAAAAAAAAAAAAATGTTTTCAGGGAGTTGACGAATCACCCGAGCGGAAAGAAAAAGAAAATGATGGATTGCATAAGGCACCGGGTAGGTGGAACTGATGATTAATAACCAAAGGTACTGACCATCAAGACAGCAGACGCGGGTTGAATAGGGTAAAAGCTCTTGGCGTCTTTCAAACTGTTCTACGGAAGATGGCACTTTCCTTCGCTGTAATGAAAGACCTGGTCATTGATCATGACATGGAAAGTTTTACTAACACTTCTCCTGCAAAGACAGGACTAAGAATATTATTATTATTATTATTATTATTATTATTATTATTATTATTATTATTATTATTATTATTATTATTATTATTATTCAGGAGATGAACCTCATTCACATGGAACAAGCCCACAGGAGATATTGACTTGAAATTGAAGCTTCCAAAGAATATGGTGTTCATTAGGAAGAAGTAAGAGGAGGTAAAGGGAAATGCAAAAGGAAGAGATCTCACTTATTAAAAAAGAAGAAAAATAATAGTAAATAGGCAAACATGTATTAAAATGCGAGGAGAACAGCCTCAAACGAAGACTTGGAAACCGGCCTAGAGAGAAGAGCTTCTAAAGAAGAGTTGCATCATGGAACTGGAATATAAAATTTAGGCCAAATGCTAAACACTGCGACCTGTGAGGTCATTCGGCGCTGAAAGGGAAGTTGAGAGTAAAGAGGTCTGAAAGGTGTAATAAGACGAAAACCTCGCAGTTGCATTATGGAACAATTGTTAGGAGAGGGTGGAGGAAAGTAAGCCGGAACAAAGATAATTTGAGCTGAGAGATAACCTAAAAGGAATGGAAGGGGTTGCTGCTAAGAACCTTAAGTAATACATACTTGCAGTGTACCGCTTGAGGTACACTAACGGTACTACTCTCCTAAATGGGTTATGTCATGATATCCTTCCTCCTTTATTCAAGAAACTAATCTGGTCTCATCTATCTGTTGTCAACTAAGCTGTTGCAGAAGGACGACAATGTACTAATACCTGTATTACGGTACATAAAAACTAGCCAATGTCCAAGCGAAGTACATTTAGATAAATAACGCATTGTTGGCTCACATTTTTGTCTACTACTTCATCCCTCAGTCATTTCATTGGGTATAAATTTACCATTAGGCGTCTTTCTAATTCCATGCCCTCTTCAGTAACGAATAAATATATACAAATTCAATGCTGAAATGGGAATAATAACTATATGTAATAGAATAAACTGTTCTATAGGAGAACTGTCAAATGAAAGATCCGCTGCAAAACGCATTCGTTGACACCTGCACAGAGGCTAATAGGAAGGATGGATGATTATTCCAGTCATTATGTGTTTAGACTGAAACTCGTATTAATATACATGTGCACACACACATATATAAAGGTGCACATTTCTCAAGAAACAGATAATTGTTATTGAATTCAGACTTATGTAATGAAATAGAATGTATACTGTGCAAAGTTTTCAAATGAATATTCTTGAATTGATCACAGACTCTTATACGCTTTGTTGTGATTTTAAGATGAAGCTCAATATGAACAAGTAAAAAATGCGCCGAAGTTTCTTCGGCGCTGTCGAGCTTTCTGTACAGCCACTACAGTGTATGATCAAGGCCACGGAAAATAAATCTATCTTTCGGTGGTCTCGGTATAATGCTGTATGAGCCGCCGCCCATGAAACTTTAACCACGACCCGGTGGTGTCCTAGTCTATATCGTTCCAGAAGCACGATTATCGCTAAGTTCAACCTTAAATAAAATAAAAACTACTGAGGCTAGATGGCTGCAGTTTGGTAGGTTTGGTGACTGGAGGGTGGATGATTAACATATCAATTTACAGCCCTCTACCCTTGGTAGATTTTAAGATCTGAGGGCGGACAGACAAAAGTGCGGACAGAAAATAGCACGGATGGACAAACAAAGTCAGCACAATAGTTTTCTTTTACAGAAAACTAAAAACTTAACAAATGCTCTTTCGAATGATACGTGTCAGTACTGTACGTCAGAGATACGTATCAGTAACGTAGCAAAAAATCGACAATTAACTAAATAATACCTTAAAATTAAAGAGAGTATCACGTTCTGGTTTAGATGGGAAACAAAATTTATGTGATTTTTATTTTACAAATACAAAAATATTGCTGTTTCCCTACACTCGGACGCAATCAATACATATGCACGAGTATAACCCGTATACATAGATGTGGTAAATGAATGTATTGATATGTAGTATGCTTAAGATAAAATGAAAGAGAGAGAGAGAGAGAGATAATATATATATATATATATATATATATATATATATATATATATATATATATATATGTATATATATATATATATATATATATATATATATATATATATATATATATATATATATATATATTGTACGAAGCGATCAAGCACCTGGTCATTACACAAATAATAATTCCAAAAAGTTACCTCACGTCGACCAGATACTTGAAACCTCATAACAAAGAGTTTGACTGAATCTCTAAAGGTACAGAGATCCCATAAAACTTACTTATCACTTGAGAAAATCAATGTAACTTTATCAAGTTATGGAGGCAACAATTAATAAGTGATATCCAGACTAGTGGAAAATGGGTATCACTTCAACAAACACTGTAGCTGTCTCTCTGGTTCTATTTTACCTAGATAAGTCTCAGGTGAACAAACAGATACATCACTTACCTTGTACACATTCATTAATGTCTCTAATTACTGGTGCTCAAAATGAAACGCTGTGTTTTAAAAAAACTTTAAACAAACAGGTTTATTTCTAAGTTCAAAAGTTATATGCAGAGTTCACAATCTCAAAAGATTTATTATTAATTGACAACAGTGTAAGATTTAAGTATTTCTTAATCTAGTTTAATTCACAAAACTTTAATTTATTAAGAAAGCAATTTGGTTAGGTAAGATTCAAACCATTATATATCACTCAAGTTTTATGCATATATCTGATTAATTAAACACAAACATTCACCAAAATATTACTGACTGGAATCCACATAAAAATTCTCTAAAATCTCAATAATAAGTAGGCACTAACAAAATGTTAAGAAATCACCAGCACAAAACTTTGAAACACAGTATTATGATAACACAGACATATAAGAATGAAATATACAAAAATGAAAATATATTAACCACCAAAAAATATGCTTAAAGATTATATCAATCTTTCAAAAGATTACCTCACTTTAAAAAAGAAAAAGTTAAACTCACGTCTTTCTAAGACTTTCTCATAGACAACACTGCCAAGCCACAAAGACCTATACAAATATATATAATTAGCAGCAAGACACATTAGAACTCACAATAAGAGATATGTTCATCTCTTATCAAAATAATAATTCTTTCACCTAGAACATCACTTTAACTCTTAACATAACAAAAACCAGTAAACTTCACTTTACCTTTTGTAATTATTACACCATTACACACCTTCCACAATGCTTGCACAAAACAATATTTCTGATCACCTTTTACAAGATTAACACACTCCTGGGGTGAGTTTTAACAGAGCTTTTACAAACAGTAAACCACCAGTAACCCTTATATATATGAATGGGATTATTGAGAGAGAGAGAGAGAGAGAGAGAGAGAGAGAGAGAGAGAGAGAGAGATGAGAGAGAGAGAGAGAGAGGACCTATTTCCAGCAAGCTCTGTTCCTGACTGACTGCCTATCACACAGCACTCCACTTATAACTCCAAAGCCCTTCCAGAATACATGGTACATAAAGGATACATACATTCATTATACATACAGGTATACAGTGTATGTATAGACTACATACACACACACACACACACACACACACATGGAGCTTATATAGCGCCTTATCTATGACTGACATTTCCTGGGAGACTCACACACCTGAACAAACAAAAGGAAGTGCTTTTAGACCTAAAACTGGCTAACAATCAACATGTCATCTCCAACTCTCTTACTGTTCCTCATTCCATTGTTCAGTTTACAAAAAAGAATAAGCACAGACACAGCTAATAAACATGGGTTAGACACACATTATGAATGTACAGTAGGCAATTCGCCGCCAACTGTCAACTCATCACGATAGTACAAGAGGGCTCGCCTTCCTCTAAGCGAGAGTTACTGGACACCTGTGTAAATAAGGAAGCGATAAGATCTTACCCTCTCTCTCTGATCGGTGCTAACGCTAAAAAAACGCTAGGAATTCGTTTTAACAACACTCAGTATACTATTAATATATCAAGATATTGTAAGAGTACATGATATACAATTTATCTGTAAGAAAAAGACATTTTAAAATTACTGTTCACAACAAATGATGACTCTGCAAGCAAAACATCAAAATTTTCACAGTGACATATATACACTTGTAAAATGGTTATATATATTATAACACCTTATAATATATATATATATATATATATATATATATATATATTCTGTTGTAAAGACCTTCTTTGATATATATATATATATATGATTATAATCACTTTTGTACTGATGTGTGATTCATTTATACACACACACACACACACACACACACACACACACACACACACACACATATATATATATATATATATATATATATATATATATATATATATATATATATATATATATATATATACATATATATAAATATATATATATATATATATATATATATATATATATATATATATATATATATATATATATATATACACACACACACACACACATATATATATATATATATATATATATATATATATATATATATATATATATATATATATATATATATATATATATATATACACACACATACATACATATATGTGTGTGTGTACGTGTGAATAAAATTAAGGTAATTTTATTCGAAATGAGTACACTGTAGGAATAAACTGAATGTTCTCCTTGTCAGACAGTCTTACATCTTTAAGGCTTTATGTTCTGAAGTTATCATCATCAACTGTCTTCACGGTGACGACGTGTTATTATCATTATTATTCAGAAGATGAACAACCCTATTCATATGGAACAAGCCCACAGGGGCCATTGACTTGGAATTCAAGCTTCCAAGGAATATTGTGGTGTTCATTAGGAAGAAGTAAGAGGAGGCAAAGGGAAATAGATAAAGAAGAGATCCCACTTACTAAAAAAAGTAAATTAATAAATTGATAAATAGATAAAAATGTACGGAAATGTAAGGAGAGTAGCATTAGGGTAGTGATGCATTGCATCTTCGCTTGAACTTTTGAATTTCCAATTGCACGACATCCTCGGGGGGTCTATTCTGGAACTGGGAAGTTCGACAGAGAGGCAAATTTACTGCACGTTGCTGCTGATGTTCAGCGAATCTGGTTGCCGTTGGCAGACAAAGGGACCAGGGATTAGTTGTGAATGTGAAAGATCTCTGTTGAAAAACTGACAAGCAAGAGACCATCCATCGATGGTCCACGTCATAACTGCTACTGTTAGGAAACAGAAACCTACCACCACGAACCACTCTATCTAAAAGAGATAAATCTCTGGCTGAAGCCCCTGGAAAGTAAGGCTCCAAAGTTTTCATGAGTGCGACTTGGAAGGAAGATGGGATGAGATATTTGAACCATAACCTCCACTATTCCTACACACTTCCAGGCCCGTGAAAACCCCCACAAAAAATAAATAAATACATAATTAAATGAGCCATTTTCTCCCGGTAGAAGAAAAATTGAAATAAAAATTCGTCGTTATTAGAAGCCATTATCTCTATTATTCCTTCACATTTGTAGGCCAAAGAAAATTCTCACACGCAAAAAAATTTTTTATAAATAAAATAAACAAACCATTTTCTCCTGAAAGAAAGAAACTTGAAAGCCAAATTCGTAGTTATTAGAAGCTATTATAGAAGTTCTCTCTTGTGCTCACTGTCACTTTCATTTCAAACAGTTTCCATTTTCCAATTAGTGTCAGTTCCTAGCTGGTCTTCTGGTGCTGGATGGGAAGTGTTTTTTCCAGTTTTCGTCTGCAGTTTTGGTCATTATCTATTCAAGACCTCACTCACGTGTTTAGTGTGCTCTCATTATCCCTTTCATTTCGTATGATACATCCGGTAACTCACTACCAATCAGCGTTCCTTTTTCCTTAAATAGATCTTTACTTTGTTTATTTTTCTTTTTTTGTCTTAGTATTCTATTTCGTTGCTGCTGTAAAAACGGGTCTTTTGGATGTGTAATATTCTCGTTACTCAACTCCTCTTTCCTTTCTGTAACCTTGCATGGTTACTGTGGATGAGAGAAATGCAACGATGTAACAGAATTTTGTGACTGATGTTCGCCATCCTTTCCTTTGAAGCAGTTTGTTTTAAGAACTACTTACCAGATGGTATGCTAAAAAGAGAGTCAAAATGGATCAGTTCGTGGGACATTTTCTTTTCTTCTATCAGTCTTCACATTTTATCTAGTATTTTCCCCGATTTGTATTGTCCTCTTGATCCACATTCACATTCCTTCATTCCTTATCCCATTAGAATCGATCTCATCAGGATGTCTTTGCCTTAATACAAATACGGCAGTGAGTAAAAGACTAATTATTCAAAAACCCCAAGATCATTAAAATACATCCATAAGATTGTTAATTGTAACAAATGAATACTGTATTTTACAGTGATATGGAGGTACCATTCAAATTCAGACAAAACCTGGTTTCTAAATAATTATACCCTATGGAGAACAAACGGCTCTTCTCTCAGGATTAGTAAGGCCAAAATCATATTTCCGATATCAATTCATTATTCGCTTATGTAATATAAATACTATATACTGTGTTAACAATTATATATCTCTTTTATGATAAATCGAATAATGCAAAGTCAGAAAACTGTTCGTATAAAGAATATTTGCCTTCGCCTCAACAGAAGAAGCTGACCTTCAGGATAAATGTCAGCACTGAGAAAACAAGACAAAAATTAAGAAAAACTGTTGCCTTTTCAGAAGCGCGTAAGGGTATCTCAGTTAGTCCATGTTAAAACCCTATTCATATGGAATAAGCCTAAAGGGGCCATTAACTTGAAATTCAAGCGTCCCAAGAATTTGGTGTTCTTTTGAAAGAAGTTACAGAAGATAATAGGATGCCCAGAATTCAGTGAGACTTTTCCAGTAGAAAATAAAATAGGTTACATTAATATATCAACAAAGGACTGATTGCAAGATGTTTACAGACAAAAAAATTCAACCCCTTGGTTCTGTGTTCTTCCAGGTCTCTGTAAAGGCCTAACAGCAGAAGACAGAGCAGGCCTATAAGAATTCTTTTAAAGTGGAAGTCAACATGATTTCAACAAAGGACTGAGTGCCAGATGATGGCAGACCCAAAAACTCAACCTCCTTAATGGGTTCAGTGTTTTTCCAGGTCTCTGCTAAGACCTAATGGCTCCTACAGCATTGGCAGAAGACAGAGTTAGCCTGTGAGGATTCTTTTAAAGCATACTTATAAAAAAAAACTGATAAAAGACCACCTGGTGCTGCTTCGTCAGTTTATAAAGAGCCCACGTTCTTAGAACCACCAGCCACAGGCAGGCCAAAAGTATTGTAACATCTGGCGAAGACTGATAAGGTTGAAGTGAATGAGCTTAAAAGGGGAAAAATAGTTTTGGGATTTCTTATCACAGGAGGTGGTAACTTTTCCTCAAGTGATATCAGCAACTTAAAGAAAATGAAGGAACGTCTCGTACAGAATTTGTCCATCTCTACCAATTAAGTACGAATGAAATAAGAAATTAACTATAATTTCCATTTTTACCAATTTCCATCTTGATTATCAAAATGAGAAGGAAAGGTAAATTATTAATTTAGAGAAAATTTAGAAAAAATGCTAGACTAGAAAAGTAAAAGTATTATACTATTATATGAAAACAGCGTTATATTTTAGGTAAGGAAGGGTCGCATTACATCGTGAAGAGTATTCACTTCATACAACCTTGACAACTAAACGCACGCTCATTTTAGTAATTATGTTAACGAGAGAATTGCATCATAAAACAATTGCGCTAACTGTCTAATCTATCTCTCTCTCTCTCTCTCTCTCTCTCTCTCTCTCTCTCTCTCTCTCTCTCTCTCTCTCTCAAAAGAGTATTCACATCTTTCAATTATGAAAACAAAACGTACACTCATTTTAGTACAAGTTTTAACAAGAGAATTTTAACCTACCCCATAAAAGTGTGTTCTCTCTCTCTCTCGCTCTCTCTCTCTCTCTCTCTCTCTCTCTCTCTCTCTCTCTCTCTCTCTCTCTCGTCTTTGGATCTAAAACTGGAGTATACAACCTTCGGCTTCTGGACATCCGTTGCCCCAGGTGTGACATTCACCGTCCGATTTAACGGCTGAAGTCGGAGTCAGGGAGACAACGTCAGAAATGGAAGCAGGTCATCAAGGTTATCTACCGTCCAGACCAACTCCAAGATCAGAAGAAAAAGAGACTAATCAAGACACCCAGGAGAAAATGAGAGAACTAAAAAACTAGTCGTGACCATAACTTCATTCAGCAGTGAAGAATTGCATGAAAAAGTAAATATCACGACTGATGAAATACCTGAATAGAACTTGACAGTTCACTAGTTAGTCTTTAAACATCGTAGCACATATTTCTGAAGCTTTATGATAAAGGAAATAAAAATCTAGTCGTAATCATAATGTGACCCCCTGAAGAAAAATCACATGAAAAAAATAGTATTACAATTGATGAAATATCTAAACAGAACTTAACAGTTCACCAGTTGATTTCACACATCGTACCGCATATTCCTAAAGTCTGAAAACAAAGCAGATAATTTAAACAGAAATAACTTTTTGATTTCTTTGCTTCAGGTATGATTAAATTCAAATGCTGACTCATTTCATGGGAAAGCCTAGAACAGACTGCATTGAAGACCACCAAATTACCAAACTTTAAAAAATATAACAAAATAGTTTTGTGATAGTGTTTCTTTTATATATATATATATATATATATATATATATATATATATATATATATATATATATATATATATATATATGTATGTGTGTGTGTGTGTGTGTGTGTGTGTGTGTGTGTTTTGTGCTTGTGTGTGTATGTGTGTGAGGGTGGGTGTGTCAGTGTGTCCGTGTGTGTATATGTATATGTATGTGTTTGTGACAAATGTCTTGTCATAAAACACCTTAGCAAAACTTAGTGAGCAATACAGTAATTTCCCAAAATTATCAACAAAAGGGTACATACAGTATATTTCCATTTTTGCAAAATACTTTAACGAAAACAGAATGCACGAATCTACCTGCTACTCGTATGCAATAGCCACGAGCAGCCTTTAATGGCAATATATAACAATTCAGAGACTTTGGACTAATCTCAGTTAAATGTAAAGCGCAAGAAATTAGAAGGAGGTCGCTTAATTATGTTAATATATCAGGGGGTATTCCCCGTTATGAGGTGAGGTGACCTCGCCACGACAGCTCAGTAAAGAGGCGAAATTCAAGAGCTCTCGTGGCTGCGCAACAGGAGACTTTTGCCAATGAGACGGAAATTCAGTGGTTGATCCGATGCCTTCTTAGTTAGTTAAGGCAGATTATACTTCTGACGCTTAACCCGGGTTAATCCTTCAACACAATTTGCCTGCCATTATCATATGCTTGTCTACAAATTTGGATGTCTCTTTGGTGTAATGGAGGAATAAACTATTTAATAGTAAAAAAAGAAAATATTCTAATATTGAATGGAATATAAAATTTAGGCCAAAGACCAAGTTCTGGGACCTATGAGGTCATTCAGTGCTGAAAGGGAATTGAGAATAAAAAGGTTTGAAAGGTGTAACAGGAAGAAAACCTCGCAGTTGCACTATAAAACAACTGTTAGGAGAGGGTGGAGAGTCAGATAAAAAAAAGAGAATATGAACAGAGGTACAGTAAAAGGAATGAGAGAGGTGGCAGCTAGGGGCCAAAGGGAGACTGCAAAGTACCTTAGGTAATGGCTACAGTGCACCACGTGAGGTGCACTGACGGCGCTAACACTCCCCCCTCCCATGGGGTCTGACCTTAGAGACAAGAAAACACACGAAAATTGGAATAAATTCAGAATTAATCCAGTGCCTATATTTGTGTGCTTTCATTTGTATGCTGAAGTTTGAGCCTGACTCTTTTGGGAATAAGGGATGGATTGAGACCTATCCTCTTGCAAGGTTTGCAAGGTGAGGAATATTATATAACTATTCATAGCTTTCATATTTGAAATATTATGAAAACACAGAAACAGTGCAACAACTTGGACTTATCCCAACACTTAAGGCCAACCCTGAATAGAAACACTCCACAGCAATCAAGAACCATGTTGATCTAACCTGACACCTAAACTTTTATATCTTACTTTCTCAGAAAAGATCATCTTCCATTTATTATTATCATCGTTGTTGTCATTACCACGTGAATTCTTCCCTTACTTGAGAACCCATCATCCCAACCGGAAGAGCATCAAGTTACAGCATCTTGGAGATCACATCTCGCATATTACAGCATCAATGGGCTCCTCAAAAGCCTTTTGAATGACATCATTTGATATCTAAATTTCAAACAATAATCATGTCAAAAACATACTAGTATTCAAATAGACACATGCATGTGCATATACATGTACACACGCAGACATGTGTGTATATATATATATATATATATATATATATATATATATATATATATATATATATATATATATATATATATATATATATATATATATATATATATATATATATATATATATATATATTTCATATATATATCACATATATGTATAATATATATATATACATATATATATATATATATATATATATATATATATATATATATATATCCGTGAATATATATATATATATAATATATATATATATATATATCCATATATACCATTCAAACAAAACCACTTCGCATCTTCTAAAAACATAACAGTTCTCATGTTTCAACCATCACGCCTTTTATCTTGACCCCAGAGTCACAGTTGGGTCGACTGGTGGCCGGAGGGCAGAGATCAGACTATGAACCATCAACATCAATTCCTGAAAATATAGCATCTTTTATAAGTATACTTTTAATAGTAACATAAAAGCACATACATTAAATATCAGTACACTATCTTTTATAAACATAATTCTAATGATAACATAAAACTTACCAGACACATTAAGTTTCCGCGCTTTTGAAATGACTGACTGTTTAATGTGGCATTTCATCTAATGCTGCTTCGAACAGCATTTCCCGTGCCACCTCCCCCCCACCCCAACCCCCTTCCATTCCCCCCCAAAGTTACCACCACCAACAGCGGCCCTTATGGCACTGAAAGCCACATTAACGGCGAGGAGTTCGCGGAGTTTCGCTTTGCGCCGCGGAATTCCGACAGAGGTGCGGAACTTCTAGAAAAAAACCGGTAATGGTCGTTTCGTTTTCCGGACACGAATCGTAGTTTCCGCTTTAAAATTCCGCTTGTGCTTTCTTTAACAGCCGTAAATCTCTCGAGACTAATGGTTCGTTATCTTCAGAGCTGCGTATTTTTGCTGAGAGAGAGAGAGAGAGAGAGAGAGAGAGAGAGAGAGAGAGAGAGAGAGAGAGAGAGAATGGAGATGGGACTGAGGATGGGGTGGCCTTCAGTATCCATGGAACTTTCTGGACTTGATTTATGCAATAGAACATTGCCAAAGAAATTCACATAAAAAAAAAATGATGACCAACTTAAACCGTAATCATTTGATAGAATGACAATGCAAGAAGTAAAAGGCAATAAACACATGAAGAAAGAAACAGACCGAGATAAAAGGACGTCTAATAGTGAAAATAGCTCCAGAACAAATAAAAAGGTTTCCCGGAATCCCGAAATTCTTATTCATCTGCTCCCAGGCTTTTTAAATCAAGTCGATTTCGTAAAATAGTTTGTACGGAGGAAATAAAAGAGTCGTGATTTAGAATGGGGAAGCTATATATATATATATATATATATATATATATATATATATATATATATATATATATATATATATATATATATATATATATATATACACACATACGCGTTATATATATATATATATATATATATATATATATATATATATATATATATATATATATATATATATATATATATATATATATATATATATATATATATATATATATATATATATATATATATATATATATATGTATATGTATATACACACACACACACACACACACACATATATATATATATATATATATATATATATATATATATATATATATATATATATATATATATATATATATATATATATATATATATATAGTCTTAGAGACATTATAGAGAAGACAGATGGGTCTGATAAAATTGAATAATAATAATAATAATAAAATCACCTTTCTATCCAGTATGGAAGGGGGAGACTGATTCTAGTATTACAAAAAAAAAGAATATATTAAACAGCAAAGCCGACCTTCTTTCACATCTATATAATGTTACAACATTTGTAAATACCACGCTGGGTATATCAACACTGATAACAAATATATACTATATATTGTTCGTTCTTCAAACTCAGACACCCGAACATATAAACTAAAGTTATTTTATTATTTATATTACCGAGGGATAAAGATCTACATTACAATATAACGAAAAACACATTGCCCGAAAATATTTATCACTCGCAAAAATAGCGCTCTCTCTCCTTTTCCGATATATCCTGTTGCAAAACCATAAGAACCGAAATTCTGTTGGCTGAGCCATACGCATGCAAATATAAACAGCTATCAATCTTTATGGGTGAATCTGCATGAGAGCATAAAATGCAATGGCCTTTGGCAAATAGCAAGAGCGTAATACCAGTGGTCCATTGAAAGCAGCATTTGGGAAGAGAATATTTAGTAATATCTGCAGAATGGAATTTTTAACGTTTTAAATTGTTGTGGATAATGGTAGAAAGGTATCAATTTAAACTTATAATTGCATCAGGAATTGTTGCAATTTAGACATTTAAATAAAAAAGGCGATTGTCATTAGTGTAGCTGAGAATACAAGACAAGTGATGGAGCGACTCTTGTATCAATAAAACTGTGGTGTTGTGTAAAAGACTGAACTCTGTTAGCAGAGAAAAATGTCCTGAGAATGAGCTTGTGCGACCGGACGAAAAGTTTAGGTATTAAGTAAACTTAGTTCTGAAATGAAGGAAATGGCAGCTTGGAGAAAATGGGAGATAATGACAGCAGAAAAGGGAAAGCACAGATCATGTTTTGATTTTGTTTAGTCTCCTGGAGAGAATGAATGATGATGACAGTAGAGAAAGGCCTCGGGAGGAGAGTCTAAATCTAAGCCAAGTTGCGATTAGAAGAAAAAATGACCTTTGCTGGATCACTGGAATCCAGCAATAGGCGACAAGGAGAAAAGAGGTGCAGGTAAGCATTCTTGGAATTCCTGGAATAAATGGAAAGGGAGAATCTTTTGTAAGCATGCTCTAATGGCTTGATTGTTTTGAACAATAGAAGTTACAAAAAAAGAAACTTGGAAAAGGTAATGTAACTGGAATTGGAACTGGAATATAAAATTTAGGCCAAAGGCCAAGCGCTGGGACCTATGAGACCATTCACCACTGAATATAATGTTGAAGCAATTGTTAGGAGAGGATGGAAAGAAAGATGGAAGAAGGAGAATTTGAACAGAGGCATAGTAAAAGGAATTAACGGGGTTGCAGCTAGGGGCCGAAGGGACGCTGCAAAGAGCATTTAGTAATGCCTACAGTGCAACGTATAAGGTGCACTGACAGCACTAACCCCCCACGGGGAAGGCAACATAATGCGGAAGGTAATTTGTTAGACTATGTGTTGGCAGAGAGTACATGAGAAAAGATGAATGATGGAATGGTGAGAAGAATGACCATACTGGAATGAAAGTGAAAATAGAATACAAATGGATGGAAATGGAGTGTCGGTGTGGAGAGGATGCAGTCACGCGTCGGAGAGCAAATATACTCGGAAGGTGTTGAGCGTCAAGTACAAATGTGGCAGATCTGACTGGTGCGAGAATGACAACGTGGTTTATAAATTTAAGAATATTTTGGAAGTAGCAGTCGACAGTATCAGGAAGGTAACAAAATGTGGATAAAAGGAAAGGCACCAGGAGTCGAATGGACTGAAAATGGAATGTTGTTTTATAGTGGCGACATTGCTACTGAAGGCTCAGCAGATTATGAATTCATAGAGTATGGTTAAATGAATGAAAGTTTAAAAGTTCTAGAGATATTACTGACAGATACACGAAAGGAATGTTGAAAAAAAAAACTGTAAGACTTATTAGAGTTGCCCAGCATTACCTAACATACTCAAGAAGGTTTCTGATAGTAATAGACACGAGAAAATGAAATAATGTATGTATTGACAGGAGAGGAACGATATTAGTTTGAAAAGCTAGTGGGTGGGGCATCTTGCATAATAAACAGTTCTGTGAACAGTTTTATAGTAAATGGAAAAACGTTGAGAAAACTTATGGCTAAACTAGTGCAGTGGGTTTCACTGTTGTAAGCGTGCAAGTTAACTTGTCGAGTGTGATTAGAATATCACGATGAAAGAGAAGCCCTTGTTACAACCAGCAGACATGTACAGTATGCATGCATGGTTTGGTGTAAAACTTGAACCAAGATTAAATTATGTTTTGCCTTCATGGCTGTTAAATATTTCTACAGAAAGAGTGAAGAGAGAAAATCAGGGAGAGAACGGGTACTGTTTTGATTTTGTTTGGTCACCTGGAGAGAATAGAGGATAATAACAACAGAAATGGCATACAATTCGAAATTTCCCACTGAGTATGCAAATGGTCTTGGGATGGGAGGATTTCAATATCAATGAAACATGAGAATGAAGTAAAAGACAGAAGTGATAGATGCAACTTGGAATGGAATATAAAATTTAGGCCAAAGGCCAGGCGATGGGACCTATGAGGTCATCCAGGGCTGAAAAGGAAACTGGGAGCAAATGGTTTTAAAGGTGCAACCAGATGAAAACCTCGCAGTTGCACTATGAAACAATTGGTAGGAGAGGGTGGAAGGGAAGATGGAAGAAGGAGAATATGAACCGAGTTAAGCTAAATGGACTGAAAGGGGTTGCAGCTATGGGCTGGAGGACGCTGTGCAGAACCTTCAGTAACGCCCACAGCGCACCACGTGAGGTGGTTAGGCCATGGAATATTTGTTTTCATCAGAGCTCACATTACAGAATCTGTTGATTACTTTGTAAGTCATGAGTATATATAAACTACATCCTGTATTGGAGAAACCACAGGGCCATCATTAATGAATGCACCTTAAAATGTCTGAAAATTATTACTCTAAATATTAGCCTTTTCTTCAGAAGCAATTTGACTCGCAAACGACTTGAATCTTTTGTTATGTTGGTAGACGACCAAGGCAGGAATCAATGACACGACCACCACAGTCAGCCAAATTAGAATTGGCAGAGTTTCATAATTTTTCGATCACCTGCCTGACGCACGATTCATGCCTGATTAACATATTTTTCTGTTCGAATATGGAATAAATCTTATGTAATGGCGTTAAAAACAGTCACTGTAATCTTTAGAACATCATGTTATATAATTACGTAAAACTATTTTCCATATAACAAAATTCACGTGAATGAAACGAAGTGATAAAAAACGTCGAATCACGACCACTGCCATAATACAGTGTTGCCACATTTCCACAGCACTGACTTCTATGGTAGCCTAAAGTTTAAAGTCATTCAACCCATAGTTTTCCTTCATAGTCTAAAGATCATTTCCTGTAACTTCCCTTAAGTTAATCACAATATTTTTACATTTACTAAAACAAATTTAAATAGAGTTAAGCTACCATAATTAGATGGATCCCTAAAGCTGCTGTCACTCTGATGTCGTCTGCATTCGACGTGTCAGTCATCAGACATTCCTGGCTCGATCAACTTCTGCTGCTTCATGATTCGGCGCAAACAACCACTCTTTGATGGCTTTTTATTCAGTCATTTTTATATGAAAAGATATATAAATATGCAAATGGCCGAGAATATAGGACAATGAATCATAAAATATAAGAAACTAATATATCTGGCCACAATAAACCCCTAAAAAGAGTATGAAACTTTTTTGTCCACACTTGGTGTGGCAGACCCCACTTCTGCATCAAAACTTCCACACCGGAAGAGGCCACATTTGCACGTTTCGGCAACAATAGTAGACAGCTATCATTATCAGTATCACATAAACATAGTCCTTATATTATCATTTCAATATAAAGTTGATAGTAGTTGAATGATTTCATTTGTTAAATTTTACAGAAAACAATGGAAACTGACAAAATGCTATCAAAGAAAAAAAAATTATAAAAGTGTGAAAAATAGGTCTAGAGTGGAACTCCTCGAAGCCCAAAGAAGAGCTAGACAATATGATAGTTGCAGCTGTCAAAGAACAGCCCCAGATGACAGCAGTTGCTGTGAAACAGCAGCTTGGACTGCAAATACGTGTGCAGACTGTGCGGAATAGGTTGCATGGGGCAGGAATGCATCACAGGATTCCGGCAAGGAAACCGTTGCTAACGCAACAGCATAAAGAAAAAAGGATCTGACCTGTTTATTCCTATTATAAACTGATATGTAGTATATACTTGAGTGCATTACGTTTTATATAAAAAACTAATGCAATTCGACTATAAAGTGAAAATAATACATAGTTAGTTGCAAAATGAAAAAAAGAAACTTTTGTTATTTTGTCCTATATTATATATATATATATATATATATATATATATATATATATATATATATATAGACCTAAAGCTGAGAAATGATCAATAACTGTATGTATTTGACTGTTCATACAGGAATTATCTGTTTAATGGGGATTATACTGCACATTTATCTTCATATAGTTGTCTTGAGATATAATTTCAATTCATACCTATAGGCTATTAGGAAACATTATAATTTTCATTTATAGAGTATAATTCATAAGATGTCTGTGTTGTATATATAAAAATGGAAGAAAATATGTCTGTAAAGTTGTAGGCCTACTGTTTCTTTTTTTTTTGACTGACTACTCTCTATTGAATTGTCTGTCATTTGAAATAATATTTTCTGTGGACAGATATGCTGAAAATAACATCGCGCCTTCAAGGCGTAGTGGCAGAATATCAGCTGGGTCATGGGGATGGATGGCTGCCAGTGGACCGGGAGGGCTAATTGCCATCGATGACCGTTTCTGAACACCAATCAGTGTATCGAAATTTTACTGGACATTTTAGTACCCTCAGTTCGAAAACTATTATTGCCGTATCCCATGCCAGTATATATCGCCATAGACAATTTTGCGGTCCACAATGCAGAGGTTGTAAAGCAATGGTTCCAGCAGAATCCAGACGTGGTTCGAACTGACTGGCCTGCCAAGTCTGCAGATCTGAACCCAATAGAAAACTTATGGGCCTACATGACCCAACAATAGGGTGTTAATCGTGCTTACACCAAAGAGAACCTTATAAAGCATGCAATAGATATTTGGGAAAACTTAGGGCCAAAGAGGGGAGCAGCAAACACTTGCGAAGTCCTTGTTGCATCAATGCCAAATAGGATAAGATGCGTGCTAGATGCACGAGGATTCTATACAAAGTTTTAATGAGTTATGCTGCCTTTTCATATAATGTGATCAATTTTATCATTTTATTCTCCTTAGTTTAACAGTATTATTTTGTATTTGACTTCATTTCGGCTCATTTACTTCTCTAACATTTTCTTATTCATGTGAATCTATACATACTTATAGGCCTATGTTAGGACTGAATTCCTACTTAATTTATCTCTCTCTCTCTCTCTCTCTCTCTCTCTCTCTCTCTCACACATGCACACATATATATATATATATATATATATATATATATATATATATATATATATATATATATATATATATATATATATATATATATATATATA
>NW_027100719.1:687077-692077 GCF_040412425.1 Macrobrachium rosenbergii | reverse complement strand
TATATATATATATATATATATATATATATATATATATATATGTTTATATATATTATATATACACATATATATTTTAAATGTACACACACACACACACACACATATATATATATATATATATATATATATATATATATATATATATATATATATATATATATATATATATATATATATATATATATATATATATATATATATATATATATATATATATGCATATGTTTCTATATATTATATATACACACATATATTTTAAATGTACACACACACACACACACACACACACACACACATATATATATATATATATATATATATATATATATATATATATATATATATATATATATATATATATATGTATGTATATATAATTTTACACACATACATACAAATGACTATTTATATTTACAAACATTAATCCTCTAATACCTATTTCTATCGACTTCACTTTACCTTGTGAATAACTTACACCCAAAGGGAAGTGCATATGAAAATTCTTCCTGCCTTGGACACATTCGTATGTATGTCTTCCGGCTTTGGTTCAGAGGAAACCGACTTATCGATTTGGCTAACCAGGGGAAATTGACGTATGAGATGTAACTTCCTTTGAATGTAGGTTATTCCTTGGATAAAAGGAATCCAATAATCCGGCTACATGGATACAAATTGTCTTCCTGAAGGAACAATAAAATTCTAATGAAAAGAATATAAGGATTTAAGGTTTTATGAACTTGGAGTAGACAGACCTCAAATAGTGGATTGATCTTTCTAATGCTGTAGTTCAATCGTTTGGACATGTAGAAGTTCAAACACTGTGCAAATATTTCGGTGCTACTTTTGCTAGTTATCTAAGCGTCACCTACTCCGAGGTGTTAGCACTAAACACCGTATGGTAAATGTACTGTAAAGTAGAAGGCCGCACGAAGATATCGTTTATTTTAGGATAATAATTTGTCGACCACACAATACAGAAATGGCTGTATATAATACTTTGATCTTCGATGGGCTAGTACTAAACACGGCGTCCCAAGTACCTTCCACCGTGTTTAGCACTAGCACCTCGGAGTAGGTGACGCCTATATAACAAGCCAAAGCCGCACCAATATTTTTTTGTTTAGCCGGCTGACATGAGTCTCACCTCATAGCTCAGTAGTTACTCTCCTGTACAGTAAAGTGAAAGAAAGAGAATAAATAGCAAAACAGTAATCCTATTCGTATGTCCCGATTTAATCAAGACAATTCAATAATTAAACAGAGTCTGTCGTTTTGGAGCGTGGCTCCATCTAGAAGTGGGAGAATTATTTCAATAAATACAAATATCCTGACAGCATCTCGGGAAGGGGGCAGGGGTAGCAGGATGTGTGTGTGATAGTTAATTAAGGAAATATTTTGACAGCCAATTATTCAAGCAACGATCCCGATGTTCGATATTGGCAGTCATTAATCAACTTTGTGGGGTTCCCCTTTCTCTGCGTGACAAAGACCGTTGTCATTTGCTCTCTCTCTCTCTCTCTCTCTCTCTCTCTCTCTCTCTCTCTCTCTCTCTCTCTCTCTCTCTCATAGTACTACCCTCTACCTTCTCTCTGAAGATATATGGTCGCCTCTCATCTTCAGTATCTAACGTAGAATACCTAACAAGGTTCACACCCGTTAGCTTCGGCTATATCTGGGGCGAAAGATTTGTGACTCTACCCTTAAAGTGTTTCGCAAGGGCATATGGGTATATACACAATTATTCAGTCGTTTATAAAATAAATAAAAAATAGGCTTCTCATCAACCAATGTTAAATATCACAATCAACGAATATTTCAGTAACACAAAACTAAACAAAATTATTTTTGCTTTCTTGAAATATTATTATCCCCTTATAATAAAATGTCTTGTGCACTTATGCACTTTTTGAATGTCACAGCAACTATCTGTTGCCAATGAAGTATTGAATAATGGAATTTCGGCTTCTAAGCTGTTTGTGAAATTATGATAAAAATCTTTTAATATTTCAATAAAACAAAAATAATTTAATCCTCACACCATCGGACAGTGGAACAGCCTCCCTGAGGATGTCGTGCAATTAGAACTTGAAAGTTCAAGCGAAGATGCAATGCATCACTGCCTTAATACAGTTCTTGATTTTAATAATTTACGGTCGCATTTTTATCTCCGGTCTATTATTTTGTTAATGATTTTTTAATGGATGTAACGACCTGGTGGGGCCGTTAGCAGGTTCTTTAACATACTTTTGACCGGGCTGTCGGATGACTGACGGCAGATGCAGCAAACAAAGGAGGAAAACAACAAAAACAATATAATGAGCTTAAAATTAACTTATTTTCAATATAAGCAAATGAGTCAGGTCTGGTGTTCGATAAAAACCATAAATTAAAAAAAAAAACCAAAAGGCAGCACTAAAAGGTAAAAAATCAAGTTAAAAATTAACTTTATAAACAAAAAGTAGCTTTAAAAAAATGGCAAAAATAAACAACAGCAGGCAGAAAAAATCTAAAAATACTTCCTTTGATCGGGGTTTCACCAAGACAGTTAAGCTGCAACAGGGAAAAAACCCACAAACCAGAAAACCTGATGGAGACTGCAGGACAGCCTCACGTGATAATATAAGATGAGCAGCTGGTGGAAGTCAGCACGACTGGGTTGGTCACAAGAAACCTCAACGACGTAACCACTATCCTAATGCGTGCTCCAATGTATTTGCTCAAAAACTCGACCAACGTCGATTCCTAAAACTATCTTTGCATGCCACTTATACTTTATCACTTTGCCCTAAGACCCGACTGAAGACAGAAAAACGGCAGCTCATATTTAAACATCAAAAGAAAAAAGAAATTCAATATGCATAATACAAAAAGGGAACGAGCACTGAACCAGCAGTTCCTAGCAAAACCATCACTTAACGTGACACCTCCTACCTAAAATTAAAAAAAAATTATTTATTTATATTTTATCATTTTCCAATCCAATGCCGTAACAACTGGGAGCTAAAAAATCAGAGCCGCCCTGTCACGGTCGCCATTGTAAAGACCCGAGTGGGCATTTTCATGCAGGTTCTTTAACATACTTGGACGGGGCTGATATTTGACTGACGGCAGATGCAACAAACAAAGGATCTGGAAAACAACAAAAACAATATAATGAGCTTAAAATTAATTTATTTACATTATTTACAAGTGAGTCAGGTTGGTTAAAACGATAAAACCATAAATTCAAAAAAAATCCAAAAGGCAGCACTAAATAAAATCAAGTTAAACAATTTTTTCATAAACAAAAAGTAGGTTTAAAAAAAAAGGCAAAATAAACAACAGCAGGCAGAAAAAAACCAAACATATGTCCTCCATCGGGGCACCAAGACAGCCCAGCTGCAACAACAGGGACAAAAAACCCACAAACCAGAAATTTGCAAAAGATGGAGACGTTGGGACAGCCTTCACGCTGTCATCAAAGATCTTGCAGCCCGATGGTCACACAATCTACTCTTGGTCACACTCCACCTTTCGACGTCTTCCACATCATAGGCGTGCTCCAATTTGTTGCTCAAAAACTCGACCAACGTCGACCCCTCTGCCTGCCGCTGCTGCCACTGCCGCTACTTTCAGCTGTTACCAGACCCGACTGAAGACAGAAAACGGCAGCTCACCAAGTGAAAACATCAAAACAAAAAAATTAAGGTACCCTGGAGTGCAATTCAATCCACAAAGTTCTTGAACGAGCGGGGAACCAGCAGTTCCCACTGCAAAACCATCACTTTGTTAACGATTTTTTTAATAACTGATCTCTTCTTTCTGTATTTTCTATTACCTTCTGTTACTTCTTTGGAAGCTTGAATTTCAACTCAATAGCCTCTGAGGGTTTGTTCCATCTGAATAGTTCATCATCTGATGTTAATAATAATTAGCATCACTTATCTCGGTAGTTCATCAAAGTTGGCATTTATTTAAAGTAATACATTTCCTCAACTAATTTAAAAACAACGACATATTAAAAAATGAGCAGAGCAATGAAAACTTCCCAGCGCATGAGACAATCCTGAACAACGGAAGCTCTACTGGGAATGGATGGAATGGAATATCAAATTTAGGCCAAAGACCAGGCGTTGGAACTAATCTGTGAGTTCATTTCTCGCTGAAAGGGAAACTGAGAGTAAAAAAGATTTTAAAGGTGTTACTCGAACTCTCCACCCCCGCACTTCAACGTCTCCTCGCTGCTGGGAGAAAGGGCACTGGTGACTGGTATGATACATGTACATACGCTACTGGGGTCTAAGCGATGTCAGGCAAGGCAGCCGATCGAGACTACGGTCTACCCCAAAGCCAAATCAAAGCCCTTCAAAAGAAGGCATCGTGCTTACCCCATACAAAAAAAAAAAAAAAAAAAAAAAAATAGGAAAAAAGAACGTTAAAAGAAGAAGAAGACAGGAGGAAAACCTTGCAGTTGTACTATGAAACAATTGTTAGGAAACGCTGGAATCTGCGATGGAAGAAAGAAAATATGAATGGAGGCACAGTAACAGGAATGAAAGAGGTTGTAGCTAGGGGCCTACGGAACTCTGCAAAGAACCTTAAGTAATGCCTACTGTGCACCTGCGTGAGGTGCACTGACGGCGCTACCCCCCTACGGGTTGGTGAAAAGAAGTAATATATCATTATATATCAGCAAAGCTAGAATTAATGACCTTGCCGAACCCAGCAATGATAATATTAATAATAATAATGGCGAAGCAAATCTACAGTTATGAATGGATACAAATATATTTTAAAATTAATATATTTTGGGAATCGAACAGATTCCCGAAAGCTCTCTTTATAGATTTATTTTCAAATATATTAGTACTCATACATCACTGTGGATTTGCTTCTCCATTTATGACTCATTTTACTATGAGTTTTTTTTTTTAATAATAATAATAATAATAATAATAATAATAATAATAATAATAATAATAATAATAATAATAATAATAATACAAAACAAAAGTACACTA
>NW_027100719.1:674577-682077 GCF_040412425.1 Macrobrachium rosenbergii | reverse complement strand
ATTCTGCAGGATGAGTCGAACAGCTTGGACCCTCGAAGAACGAACGTCGTCGTCTGGTTATTCTGGCACATCGTCGTGATGGAGCATTCTTTGCAATACAGGGCAGTAAGAGTACTGGTGGTGATCATGTGGTATTCACGTGGAAACTGTATAAAGTCACATTCAGTCGGAGTCTGTCTATGAACTAAAGACAATTCACAACCACCCACAGACACAACTTGCAACTGGAAAACATTACTGTCACACACATACTTCTCCCTAACCAAGGTACAACCTGTCTTATAATCAACTCCCAAACCTTGATATTGATCTCCCAAAATGAACATGATCTCTAATCCCTTCCATATCACTACTAAGTCTCCAAAAGCACTCGGAAAAGGTCTAACAACAAAACTAACAAAAGGCTTCATCGTACTGACAGGAACGTATACTATCAATCCCCGATCAGACAATCTCACCCCCAAAACATTATAATATAAATACAAATCTCCTCCCGTGAACAATACTTTCGCTCTATGTAGATAAGTGGAATTCCTTAGAACATTTTCTAAGTATCCCAAATGTAATATATCACCATACACACGACCATCTGCTGCAGCAATAATTGCTTTAACTTGCATTTGCACTTCTGTCCTTAGAGAATCAGTCTCTTTCTCAACATTAAGAACGGTATGTTGGATTGTAAAGAATGCAATTGTCACATCAAGATCTTCTTTCAAACCTTCCACTGAAACTGACAAATCATTCAAAGAACGTGTCATTGTTTCAAAACTATTACTCAATTTCTTATTACTCTCTTCTTTTGAACTGATTTAACTGTTTCCCTTGAGCTATTAAGTCTTTTTGAACTTCTGCTACTTTGACTAAACTCCCAATGGACATCGCTCCAATCAACTCAGCAATCACGCCAACACCTAAAAGAACTAAAGGCGCTGCTCTTTTACTTCTCCCATTCTCTAATTCATCTAAAATGAACACGAGACAAAAAAAAAAAAAACAAAAAAAAAAACAAGTATTATATACAGTATACACAAATATCAACCCATTTATCCCTCAAACTATGTACAAATGTTCCATTACATCCCAACTTTCTTTAACTTTGAAATATGAGTTAATTTCGTCACACTGGTATTTACATCTTTTACTACAAATCTATTCCCTCTTTTGATCTCTACAATTTCAAAAGGTCCGTGGAACTTCGGACTTAATTTATAATTCAGATCATTCCGAACATTCACTTTAACAAACACTCTATCACCCATCGAAAAAGCTACTCCTCGATTTCGCGTTACTTTTCTCTACCATTGCGCGCGAACTAAGTTCAAGTTCTTTACTGATACGTGCAAACCTTTCTCTCGCTGTATTTATCAACGAAGTGACCGTAACATCACCCTGAACTCGCTCTGGTAACAAATCAAAAGGTCCTTTCAACTTGAACCCATACAAAGCTTCTGCTGGAGATATCTTAATTGTGTCATTCGTCATAGTATTGATACTATATCGCACTTCATCCAAAGATCTGTCCCAATGTGTATCGGAACCACCCACTGTCATGCGTAAAGCTTCGATTACTTTCCGATTCGCCCTCTCACATAACCCATTCGCTTCAGGTCTATATGGGATTATAGATACTTTCTTTATCCCCAATAAATTGGCAAGACCCTCTAAAGTCTTATTAATAAACTCCCTACCATTGTCTGTGATCAGACATTCAGGAACACCATATCTACAAATTATCCCCTTAAAGAACGCTATAGCAACTTCCTCAGCTGATTTGTACTTCAGTGGGAAAATCTCGACAAAACGAGTTAACTCGTCAACAACTACTATGCACTCTCTGAAACGGCCTATGTGGTACGGGATATGAACCCAAACGACACGACACCGTCGTCGCCGGCTTATTCGCATTGCAAACAGCGCAACTCTTCACAAAGGCCTCCACTGCGGAAAACATATTTTTCCAAAAGAACTTTGACCAGACGTTTTCATACGTCTTGTCCACACCTAAATGAGGAGAACCAAATTTACAATGTACAATGTCTGGAACTTGTGGTACTAGACTCTCTGGCACGATGATTTGTGTAATTTCACCCATGCTTTGAGTACTTCGCAAGTTATACTTAACTTTCCTCACCAATAAATTATTCTCCAACTCAAGACCAGAAAAAGGCAACTTATACCCTTTCTTCGGTGAAACTCCCCTAAGAAATGCCTTAGCATCTGACAACAATTTATCCTCATCTTGCTTTGTTCGAGCAAGCCTATGTCCCAAGTGACATTTTCACCCGTAATATAACACACAGCGTTACCCTCAATATCACGAACATCAATCTCTCCTGAGACTGCCGACTCACTATTTCTCCCTGAAGTATGCACTGTAGAAACGTGTATGTCCTCTACATGCGATATCTCAGAACTACTAGTATCAGAGACATTAGACACCAAATGTTTACTCTCGTCTCCCACATAGGATTCGGATTGCACTCCCTCATCCTCAACTGGAAAATATCTGCTCAATGCATCTGCAACCACATTATGCTTACCTTCAATGTATTTGAGGTTTGCATCAAAATCTCTCAATGTCAAAAACCAACGCGCTCTCTTGGGCGATAAATTTGGCTTATTAAAAAGCTCTAACAACGGTTGATGATCTGTAAAAATCTCAACTTTATTTCCCAACAACAACATCTTAAAATGAACAAGGCTAGAGACGACTGCGAAAGCCTCCTTGTCCACAACTGACATCAGCCTTTCGTTACTACCACGTGTTTTGAACTTTCTGCTATAAAAAGCAATTGGGTGTAATTTTCCCTCAAATTTCTGCATCAAACACGCACCTATACCTTCCTGACTCGCATCAGTCACTAAGGTGAACGGTTGACTAAAATCTGGAAACTTCAAAACAGGTGGGTTCACCAAAGCGTTCTTAAGCTTCTCAAAAGCTAATTGCTGACTGTCACCTCAAACAAACTTAACGTCTTCTTGTAACAAATCTGTCAATGGAGACGCTATTGTAGAAAAATTCCGCACAAAACGGCGAAAGAAACCCGACATACCTAGGAATGAACGAATCTGTTTCCTGGTTTTGGGAACTGGAAAACTCACAATGGCTTTAAATTTCATCATTCACTCTGACTCCTTCTTTAGAGATAACATGACCTAAATAGACAATTTTTTCTTCAGAAACTCACATTTGGCCAATTTGACCTTTAACCCAGCGAACCGTAATTGCTTGAGGACTTCTTTTAACACCTTTAGATGTTCTTCAATCATATCTGTGCATATGAGAATGTCATCCATGTACACAAACACCGACTTTCCTAACAAACCATGAAGTACTGTGTTAACCAGTCTAGTAAATGTTATTGGGGACCCTTGTAATCCAAAAGGCATCCTATTAAACTCGTAATGTCCCTTTGGTACCGAAAATGCTGTATATTTACGGCTACTCGCAAAGCGGAACTTGTAAAAACCCTTGCATAAGATCTATAGATGAATATATATTCTTGCCACCGATCTCAACAAACAAATCAGGCAAACAAGCTACAGGATATCTGTCTGGGCATGTCTTTTCGTTCAATTTACGAAAATCTACACAAACTCTGATACTACCGTCTTTCTTTGGAACCGCTAATAAAGGAAAATTAAAGGCGAAGAGCTTTGCCTAATAATTCCTCCGACTCCCACCTCTGAACTTCCTTTCTACTTCTTCTCTGATCTTAAAAAGGAATTGATACGCTGGAATATATATGGGATTTGTATCTTTCTCTAGGCGAATTGAATGTTCTAAAACATCTGTAACTCCTAATTTATCTCCCTTCAAAGCAATGATATCTAAATATTCTTTCAACACTTTTTCTACTTTATCTGAATACTCTGAATAATCAGCTTTACCCAAATGTTCGTGAAGAACTTGACTTCTGAATTGCAGCTCCTCCCTGGGAAACGTGTTATTGTCTCCACAAAAACTCACTATCTTATGTTCTTCCTTAAACTCTTCAAAATCAATTGCATAAGTACCCTTGTGATATTTTTTCACTGAGTCTTGATAGCTAACTAATTCTACTGTAGTTACGCCTGCGACTGAAACTTCATTTACTGACACTGTACTCACAACGTCTTTGAATTTCTCGGTTCCCTCAACAACGCATACTTGAGAAGGAAACTTTTTCTCTTTCATCGACACTTTAACCAATGTAGGAACTCGCGATTGCAATTCAATATCTTCCAACAAAAATCCTTTGAAAGACTTTTGCGGAATATCTTCACTCTCTAATGACTGTGTTACACATGTCTCAGACTGCGTCTTAGGTTTCTCACAAGTTTTTTCCTGTGTATATATGGAACAAAACAACCTGGCTCACCTATTGTAATCCCCTGAATTCCCGTAAGAATGTTGATGTTATGTCGCATGCAAGAAGGGTGTCCTAGCAAAACCATTTCACCTAAGGCTAATCCTTCTATGACCAAAAATGATTCTACTATTGTCTTTTCGCCGATACAAAGCGTAAGAAATGACGAACCTAAAATATTCAGTTTCTTCGCTTGTACATCACACACTGTCTCATTAGTAGGGACTAATTTACACTCTGGAAACTTCGAGTGAAAAAGGTCAGCATTTACTAGGTTAACTGAGCTACCAGAATCAATGAAAATAGAAATTTCACTGCCATTAGAAAATCCACGTACAATCGGCCTAGGTTCTGGTGATTCTAAGACCTGATTGCTCATTATCCTGTGTCCGTTTTCGAACTTATCTTGTGAAAATTCTGATGTTCGTTTGTGTACCTAGAAATTGCATCATGTGGAATTCTCCTGTCATATCTATTAAAACTACCACGTGTTTTCCTTGAATATTCTCTATTCTTTGTGGCTGGGCAAAATCTCCATCCATGGTCTGAAGATTTGCAAGCTGAACAATATCTCACTCTGCAATTTGATTTACTATGTCCTATTTTATCACAATTAAAACAACGAATTGTTGTTACTGATCTCTCTGAGGTTTTCTTCAATTCCACCCGTGCATGATTTCACTCCTGCATCATTTTCCTAGATTTGAGGAGTTTGCATTATTCTGTGGTTTTGAAACTGTAGCTGAAATCTTAGCACCTCCTTCACAAAACTACTGTCTAGCGTCGGGCATTTTGATAGATTTTTGTTAACCTGTGCAAACAAAAAGGATTCATCTGTGTCCTGATCAATTCTTTTATCAAAACTATCTGTAATTATATCTGGGACTGACGTTAAAAGGCAGGGAAAGTGTAGCAGTTTTTCAAAATTATCTAAAGAAATATTATTTCCATTTATCCATGTAGAGTTTATCATAGATTTCTTTATCTCACCTACTGCATCAAATAAGCGAGCACTGTACGATATTAATGAATCATTACCCTTCCTAGTTCCGATAAGGGCACGCAAAATTCCGAACAATGCACTCACGGTCAACTCCGCCATACGACGCTCGTAAAAATTCCTGAAGTTCTTTCCAAGTTTTACACTTTCTGAACCCGAAACCTCGTGCTCGTTCTCCAATGTCTCCTTTGTCTAGATCCAAAAAAGCCTTTGCTTCTCTCAAAGCATCAGCGCCATCCGTAATCTTCCTAGAATTCAGATAATTATCTATTGATTCAATAAATGTCTCTACATTCTGTGTTAATTTCCCATCAACTAGTCCCTTAAAATTTGTAATGCCTGCATTAAAATTTGTTAACTTATGGGTCACACCCGACTGGGACGGCTTTGCGTCTGAGTCTTCCATTTTGTGAATGATCAACCGTCCGCGATCGTAAAACATAAAATGAAACGAAAGAAAACAAGAGAAAGCGAAAGTTAGCCCTCTCCTAAAAAGAAAAACTGAAAACGGGGTTACTCAACACTCAGTCTGCCAACAGAAAACGGAGCTCTGTGCAACCTGTGACGTCACCATCTCGAAGACGAAGCAGAGAAAAAGATAGGCGTGATTTTTGTTGAATCACCATCCCTTTAATTAACTCACAATCGCCACTAATCACACTTATTTGGGTATTTCCTTAACCCCAAAATTGCTCTAGAGATCACCCAGATCTATTTCACAATTCCCCACTCCCAATACTCGAATAGAAACAGAAAAAAAAAGATTCACTGTATTAAACACGTAATCACGACCCACTTATGACACTCGCTCTTTCAAAACTGGTGATCATTCATCTCGCTCAGTCGCGAGTCGCCCCAAGCTGTCTGTGCCTTGGGCATCAACGTTACCAATTAGTCTTTTTTTTTTTTTTAATCGATTAAAACTCTCACGCTGCTATTATTTCCACTTTCACCCTGCTATTATTTTCACTTACACACTGACAGTACTTCTACTTAATCGCTGCCACCAATTCTATCTGTTACACCATTTGGAAACAGATAAGAATATTCCGGGTAGGAATATTACGTAACATACCGATTGGTCTATCTTCAGAAGGCGATGGGGGAGTTCGGCCCTTTTTTCCTCTCTCTCTCTCTTAACAGCGAGTCTTTTCCTCAGCGGGTATCTCACGCGCCCCCTCTCTCTCTCTCGCGGCTTTCCCCTCTCTCTCTCTCTCTCTCTCTCTCTCTCTCTTGAACATCACAAAGATCTCTTTCGTTCTCACAAGGATTTCTCTCTCTCTCTCTCATTCCACATTAAGAAATGAAATGGGTCATACAAGGAAAACTCAATCTTTCCTACCAAAAATAGATTTATTATTTAAAGCAACCCAACAAGTAATGAACAAACAAAGCAAAGACTAAAATGCATCATAAAATGAAATTGTCAAGTAAAAAACCTCTAACTCAAGATTTAGTCTCAGTCCAACTAAAAATCTGATTATGGCTAATAGCCTGCAAATTCAAAAATTCTCACATAGACCATTATAGACTTTGTAAAGTCTAGTCTCAAGTCTCCCACATAAAATACTAGACATTGCAAAGGTTTGCGTCTGTCTTTTCTATGATCACACCAACATGATAACATCATGTTATTGCCCACAAAGTCATCACCACAACCATGACATCTGTCGAAAAATTAAACACAAAATAATACTCCCAAAAATATACAAGTGCAAAACATAATAATGAAAAGTCTAAAATGCATGAGTAAATAGCATACTGGTAAAATATAGAACACAATAAAATAGAATATTGAAATGGTAAATGCTACATCCACTTCCCACACAAAATGTTCAAAAAATGTCTTGAAATATGGTAAAAGACCATAAGTCCACAATTCACATAGAAAAACGAAGAGTCTGAACTGTACCTTATTCTGGCAATTCTAAGAGCTTGCCACACTCAAAGATAATGTCTTCACGATCTTCCTCTAGTTCTGCTAATGAACGACCGAACTAATTTTTGGGCAGAATTAGACACAAAATCGAGATTCTGTAACAAACGAACTCATGTACGCACATAGCAACTTGGTCATATGACTCGGCCAATATCGCGTGTTCATCACATTAACTGCTGAGATGATCAACTATTTGCTGAATGCAACGA